>NC_069501.1:497481871-497534371 GCF_027579735.1 Bombina bombina | reverse complement strand
TCCTTATAAATTATAGTTACATTTGCAATGATGGTATACTTTTAATGTGTATAAGCCAACCTTGAACTATTACTAATCCATCCTACCAAAATTTTAGTGAGAAGAGATTTAACCATCTGTAATTCTACAAAAGTATAGCTCACCACTCAGGTATGGGCCCTATACCCAAGCAGCAACTTGTTCAAACATGTCAATATATAGATGATTATTTGTTATATACTACAGATATATTGGTAGTAACTAAGGCTATGTGTCCTAAAGCTAGGTGGCTTTCCACTTGAAGTAGATATCATCCAAGAAGCCGCACGGCAATAACCAATAAAAAAATAACTATAAACTAGGGGGTGAGATACAGGGTAATGCACCCTCTCAATGTGAAATGTAAATATCTAAGAGAAAATAAGCTGCTGTGACAAAGTAAAAAGAAAATACTACAATCAGTCATACGAATATGCAAAATACGAGTAAACAGCTGTATGATATATGTAAGCACATATAGAGGTAGGCAATTTGAATTCTAGAGTTGGTTGACCCAAATATGACTGCCTATATTTTTAAAATTGAGGTGACAGTTTGGAGTGGGAAAGCTGTAACATGACCCTTCATGTAATATGATTGTCTAGTATATATGGGGAACATCAAAATACTAAGTGAGAGAATATAGAAAAAACAGGGTAATCCTAAATATGCCCACGTGTCCTTGTAAGACATGAATTGGACAAGTGATTATAGCTAAAAGGGGAGGTAGCCTAGTATGTTCGTCAAGTTTAACACACATAACTGAGAGAAAACAGTGATATAATACATAGGATACTCAACTGTTAAAAGAGCCCAAAGAAACTGAACTCATTTGTGTATACGCAAACATTTAGCAAATAAATCAAACAGAAACAAACTCATGTAACGGTAGTGTTGTTATACACCAACATGGCTATAATTGTACTGAAACATAAGTGCAACTGTAGTGTTAATAGAAGAGAGTCCCAGGGGCACTAGAAATAAATCCCCCATTCACTAGAAAGTACCTTATTGGACAAACCGATTCCATCTACGCTGTGGAAACAGAGAGAGGGACATACAGCATACAATGAGTTCAGCAATGCACCCAGGCAATCTCTAATGACGACTGCCAAGCTAGCCATCCAGCTCTCTGCATTAGAGTGTGATAAAAATAAATTGGTAATCTCGGCTGTGCAGGGGTGTAAATTAGTGATCCTAAAAAAAAAGTCCTGCATCGCCAGAATATTCAGCCCTCAACAGCAACAATTCCTTGACACTCCAGAGGTTGTCATAAGAGGTGTGAGTCGGCTCTGTAATCAGCAACAAAGCACCCTGTTCTGCAGAGTAGTTTTGTTTCTTATCGCCCCTGGGGTATAGGATCATGTAGTGCGATGCTTCTCCACTTCTATAGGCAGAGTTGGTTTGTTGGAGGGATCCGATATGGCTGCTCCCGCTCTGAGTAATAGGTATAGCCATGTGGCCACTATTTTGTGTAGTAGGTTTGGTACGTCCAGGACAAGAGCCTGTATACTGTATACTTGTCTTCTACCTGTGAATTGACATATTTGCACTTTGTTGTGTCTGCAAGAACCTCATCCAGTATCTGCGCTAGGCTGTAGAAGTGGTCTTAGAGGAGTCTAGCCAAATAGGATTTCCACATATCTGAGGCCGCCTCCATGAGTATGGCTCTGTCAAACTTGCTGGATAGGAAAATGTGATCAGTCTCTCGATCGTTCCTAAAGCACCCTAGGGATCCTTCTTTGTTGCCCATGGGGTATTGGGATGTATATAACCCCCTTTTAATCAAGTTTAAGCCTGGAGCTCTGTACAACACGTCTTGTTCCTTTAGAAGCTGGCTCCGCCTCCCATTTTTTCTTTTTTGAGTATCTTAAATAGATTTTGTGGGCCTTGTTTGGGAGGCTTCGCGGTGTTTCCTTCTCTCAGCGGATAGTTTTTTTTTCTCTGCTGCTTTTGGGTACTATCCTTTTTTCCCTGTTTTTCTTGGGAGAAAGTTGCTCTGCACTTCTTTGGAGTTGTCCTCTGTGGGTTCCTGGTTGAGTTTACTAGCTTTTGATTAGCTAGTGTTGGCGGCTTGTGTCCACTTAGTCCTCTTTTGCTAAAGGAAGCCTGTGGCTTCATCTGGAGCATAATAGGAGATTATGTTTTTCGCGGCTCCAGGGGTGGTTTTATCCCTTTGTCGCTTTATCCTGAGTGCGGGTTTGCACTCTGTGTAAGGGAGGGGTTCTACCCTTATTCCTCTAGGTTTTCAGGGTTGGGGCGTTACATGGTTCCCTTGGACTCCCTGCAGTTAGGGGTCTAGGATTTTCCTCCCATCGCCCTGCTCGGTCGGTAGGCTTTGTCCTGTTGCAACATTGGTTTGCGCTCTTGGAGTTAAGCTTGGGGTCTTTCTTGTCCTAGTTTTTTGTCTGGTGGTCCTTTCGGACTCCCTTATCTGAGTCATTCCTCTTCTTCCCTTCTGGAAGAATGTGGAGATCCCCCTTCCTTCGGGTCGGGGGTGAGTTGTGGGGGGCTTGGAGCCTGCGGGACTTGGTCTTCTCGGTTAGTCTAGTGATCTGGGCGGTCCCTAGCAAGGGCCTTGCTGTTTTTAACTGATGGGAAGTTACTTAGTCTTTTCCTTTTTTGTCTGCTTTTTTTGTCAGGTGTTTGGGTGTTTTCCAGCTGTGGTGCCCTCAGAATGGGCCGTCTCTTGTACCCACCTGTTTTTGCATTCAGTGTCCTCTATAGCTTGGGTATTGTTTTCCCAAAAGTAATGAATGCAGCTATGGACTCTCCCCATTTAAGAAGAAAAACTTAAATTATGCTTACCTGATAATTTTTTCCCCTTCAGAAGAAAAGAAAATTATCAGGTAAGCATAATTTAAGTTATATATATATATATATATATATATATATATATATATATATATATATATATATATATATATATATATATATTAATATATATATATATATATATATATATATATATATATATATATATATATACACACACACACACATAATTATGTTTATGATCAATCAGTTTCTTCATACTTAAATTAAGCCAAACCTTTGAAGATTATCCTTAAGTATAAAATAGACCATGGGTAATACATAGAACGTATCTGGCAGGCCTTGATATGATATTTTTTTTCAAGAAACTGATTTATTATGTGTATAATTCTACTTTTTTCCTCCATACGCTTTTTTAATGTCAAATCGTAACTGTTGGAGTATTACTAAAGTAAAATAGCAAATGATCTGAATACATCTTGGACCACATTACAAGTGGTGTGCTAATGATAGCGCAGTCCCCCATAAGCAGTAATGCTGGACCATGCTAACATTAGCAGGCAATTTGATATTACAAGTTCATTGTAAGTATAATTTACCAGAGATGGGTTAGCATGGCCAACATTGCTCTCTATACTTTAAATGGATTTTGTGACCATGCTAAACAGCGCTGATATTACAAGTTGAAAGTTACAGTTTGCTCTCGAACAAAAGCCGAAACTGCACTAGAATATTTAGCGCAGCTTGAGACCTGAAGTAAAGTGTAAGGGTGAAATTTTTTTTTTCACAAAACACATTCAAATAAACTATAACACTCATAAATACAATATAAATATGTCATTTTAATATTGATAAAAGGGTTAAAAGGGATTTGGTATGGCAAAGTGACCGGAAATGCTTCCAGTGTGTGTGTATGTATATATATATATATATATATATATATATATATATATATATATATATATATATATATATATATATATATATATATATATATATATATATATATATATATATATATATATATACACACACACACAGTATATATATATATATATATATATATATATACATACACATATACAGTATATATGGATAACTATGTGTCTGTTTATATGAATATATATAAATACACATACAGTATATACACATATATAGACATACAGTTATAAATACACACATATATATATATATATATGTATATATATATATGTATTTATAACTGTATATATATGTATTTATAACACAGTATATACACATATTAATACATATATAGACATACAGGTATATACACACTTTTGAGCTCTTCCCATTTGAATTCCTTGAAACATGCAATATCATTTTAATTCCATTTCAATGTGTTTTTTTTAATGTGTTCTGAATAGAACATGTATATATATATACTGTATATGTATATATATATTCATTCATTCAGATATATAATATAAATATATATTTTACAAAAAATAATCAGATATATATAGAAGTAAATATTTAAAAATAAAAAAGAACATTTTCTTCTATGTGAAGAAATTTGAAGTATTCCTAATGCACCTTCAGGCTTAGCACACTTGATCTAGCACAGTGTCGGTTCAGCACACGAGCGATAACTAATAGCTTGTTTGTTTTTCGGCGAGCCCCATAGAATGTAGTTTATGTACATTTATGTAGTTGTCCTGTGTTTAAATCTCGAAACATTAAAGAAAATACATTTTAAAAAAAAAAGATATTTTTGATTCATTTTAAATATAAACATTTTAAAATGATTTTTTGAAAAAGGAAGTTGAAAACATTTTTATTATTTCTTAGCATGTAATTAAAAAAGTATTACAGTTTTTTTTTCATTTGTTACTGTTGTTTCTGAACTGAATAGAACTGTTGTAATCTTGTCCGACTTGTATCTATCCATCCATTTTAATAATGTGTACCTGCATTCATTTAGTTTTATTTAAGCAGTTTTTACTAAATTATATTTTATAAAAAATAAATAAAGATTTTATATTATTATTACTTTATATGGATACCAAAAATAAAATGTTTACCTGCATATGCCTTTAAATTTAGACGGATAGATTTTTATTTCTCATACATTGTTAAATTAGATTTGATCAAAGCAGAGGAAGTTAAGCCAGGCAAATTTAATTTTCATTCCCAGTAATTGTGTAATATATATTCAATTTACAGGATTCTGATGGAAGGATGAGAAACCACCATAGTGGAGTCTTTTGAAGTGTTGGCTAAATAACCTACCATTCCTATAGAACAGGGGTCGCTAACCTTTCAGACCTCAGGTACCACTAAACTCACAATTTTGAATCCCATGGACCACTAACATAATTTTTTTTAAAAGGTACAAACCTCTATAATGTGCGAGTATATATGTATGCATATATACTGTATATATGTGTATATGTGTATGTGGGAAGAAAATAAATGAAGTATAAGATACATTTTTTTTTAAGATTTTCTTTTTTTATATACTTTAATTCCACTATTTCAAGCCAAGACTTTACCAACCTCTGCTGGCTTAGAATGGAAGGATCTTCCTCTGAGCAGCGCGCCGGGCAGGAGGAGTTAAAAATACAATCTAGCTACGCATGTTGTACTACGCAACGTGTGTAGGGAGATTGTAATTTAACTCCTCAGTCGGTTTTCACTGATGTACAGCCAGGCAATGTAGGGAGTTGCGGAGCGACAGGGGTGACACCATCAGAGGAGATTAATTCCTGCTTGATGGTGTCAAGGACCACCAACATCTTCCTCGTGGACCACCAGTGGTCCATGGACCACTGGTTGGTGACCACTGCTATAGAACATACTGTAGCTAAAATCGTGAATTCTGCCTACAGCCCTCAAGAATGTTTTTGTGGCTCTCAGACCCAAATTTCAATTTTTTTTTTTAAATTCAGTGTTTGACATGTTATAGAGGGAGAATCGTGTGATTAATTGCTGCATTGGTAGCATTTATGTATGTTTTAAATATCTCTCTAGCAGGAAATTAAAAAAAAAAATCGGACCCACTGCGCCAAAAAGTTGGACAACACTGCTCTACGGGTTTGATAAAGGAAAATTACACGAGACCATAACTTGCAGAAGCATTTTAAAGGGACGTAAAAGTACAAAAAGAAAATGAGGATGCATTTTCTTATTGCACTGTTGCCAGCAAGTTCCAGATAAGCAATGCACTACTGGGAGCTAGCTGAGCGCATCTGGTGAGCCAATAACAAGAGTGTGTGTGTAGCCACCAATCTCCAGCTAGCTTCCTGTAGTGTATTACTGCTTCTGAGCCTACCAAAAACAAAGGATATCAAAAGAGCAAAGTAAGGGGTCGATCAAAATCTATCGGCTGAGGCTTTTTTGGCTCTTTTTCTGTCCAAAAAGACCACTTTTTGAACACAATAGCTTGTTTTTGGATATTTCCCACACCTCAGATCCTAGCTAAGAGCCCTATTTTTTCCTATAATGGAGCCAAAGGCACTTGATAAAGCCATAAAATGGCATTTTGGACATTTTGCAAATATTCCAAGGCAATTTTTACGTTGCACATGTGCAAGACACTGTGAAATGGCCACAGGAGACATTTTAGATGTATATTAGCAAACAGGGTATTGATGCATTAAAGCTCTAGACATCACTATTGTATAGGCCGTCTGCAACGCACAGGGCACACATTTACATATTGATAGGTTTATACTAATAGGTCTGTACACAGGAAGATTCAGTGTGATCTAAAATGGTTCTCTCAGGGGGGGGAAGCACCCAATGGGGCAGCTGCAGCAGACTGGAACAATAGCAGTGGTCCAGCTCACTGTGTGCCGACAATTCAAGCACCCAATCAAATGATCCACAGGTAAGGCATAGAACACAACTACCATAGCCTAGTACAGTAGGGATAGGCAAAAAAACACACTTAATGGTTGCACTTACAATATGTAGCACACCTCCAGGTGCAGTAAAGGCAGGCTGGGAACTCTCAGTCACCCAGTAGACTATGCTCAGGTGTAGACAGGATCCTCTAAGAACCAAACGATAAAAAAGTCCCAAAATGAAGCAAGTGTATCATAAAAACATAATTTTATTTTAAAAACAAAGCAACGCATTTCTCAGCCCTTCTTTATTTTCATCGTATAGCCTGAGGAAACAGCCTTTGAAGGGCTGAGAAACGCGTTGCTTTGTTTTTGAAATAAAATAATGTTTTTATGATACACTTGCTTCATTTTGGGACTTTTTTATCGCTTGGTTCTGAGAGGATCCTGTCTACACCTGTGCATAGTCTACTGGGTGACTGAGAGGTCCCAGCCCTTCACCCCTGTGAGTACCATTTTAGATCACACTGAATCTTCCTGTGTACAGACGTTACTAGGCCATATTGGCACCTCTGTGTTTTCTTCTTTTCAGATCTATCATCACCAGGGACTGACCATCCTTTTGACAGAGTGCTGCCAGCTTGTTGAATGTTAAGGACTTTTATATATGCATTCTATTGTGTTGTGCTTCATCTGGATATGATGTGCTTTTTATGTTATATGTCACTATCAATCTTGTTATAGGATTTGTAGTAAGGAAGCACCCCCTATGGGATTTTTTTGTATCATATTTCCCTTTTTTGTCTTATACTAATAAGTATTGAGTATGTGATGTTCTGTACAGCTCAGGGGATCTGCAAGAAAAGTCACATCAGGAGTAATCTCATTCTGTGACTATTGGATTCAAAGTCACATATCTTCATATCTGGAATTTAAAATAGGACCACACAATTGTGTGTTGAAAAGGAAACTATTACAATCTGATTGCATCCTAACCATTGCTTAAAAGGACATGGAATCTAAATGATTTTTTTCATGATTCAGACAAAGCATGTTTTTTAACCTCTTCGCTACTGGGAATTTCAGAGAATTTTCCCAAAATACCAGAGATTTTTTAGCATTTTTGATATCACTCCATTTAAAGAGAAATAGGGTCTTGTTTTTTGTTTTATCTACCTGTCAAAACTATATATATATTTTTTATTTTTTTATTTTTTAAAGTAGACAACCCAAGGTATTTATCTAGGCCCATTTTGGTATATTTCATGCCACCATTTCACCTTCAAATGCGATCAAATAAAAAAAACAACTTCTTTTTGTTTTACAAACTTTGGGTTTCTCACTGAAGTTATTTGCATACCGCTTGTGCAATCATGGCAAAAATTATTATAATAGCTTTATTGGGATCCCCTTAGTTCAGAAATAGCAAACATGCAGGGCTTTGCCATTGGTAATGCCGCTAATTGCAGCTGTGCACCACGCTTCTTTGTTCCTGGCAGTGAAGGGGTTAACCAGATAGCTTGTAAGGTTAATTTTAGCTGTAGTGTAGAGATTACCCTCTTCCCATCTGACTCCTCCCACTCCCAGATCCCTACCTCATCCTTCCCAAACAGCACTCTTCCCTCCCTCACCCCCCCACTGGTCATCACCATCTTAGTTACTGGAAGACAGTCTGCCAGTATGCAGTTTTGGTTGTTTTATTTTTCATTATTATTATCAATATATATATATATATATATATATATATATATATATATATATACTGTATTATTTTTTCTGCAGTGTAGTAATTCTCCTCAACCCTCCCCTTCCCACTAATGGTGGACATCTTTGGTACTGGCAGCTGTCTGCCAGTACCTCATATATACATATTTAATTAAATTTAAAAACAAATTTCTGTAGTGTAGTGGTCCCTACACCTCCCCCCTCTGGAGATAGCTAGTTAGGGCCCACTTTTTATGTAGTGTAGCTCCCCATCCCTCCCTCTCCCTTCATTTTTTTCCCTGCGGAGTAGGGCCCATCCCACTCCCTCCCCTTCTCTCTTCCTCCACTGGGCCACCCACTCACCTCCTGCTTTCCCTGTCAATGGGTGTAACGATCTGGCATCTGCCTTCATATGCCACCAGAGCACTGATCATGCTCCGGTTCCATATGCAGACAGATGCCTGGAGCTCAGGAACTCCAGCTCTAGGCTGTAACTTTACAGCCGAGACTGCTGGAGCTTACTGCAGCTCTGACGTATATATACATAATGTGGTATGATGAGCTTTGTACTGCATTACGTATAATACGTCATATTGGGTCAAGGGGTTAAACAACGTTCTACTTATATTATCAAATTGTCTTCATTCTCTTGGTATCTACTATCTTTTGTTGAAAAGTAGGGACATATGCTCAGGAGTGTGCATGTGTTTGAACCAATATATGCCAGCAGTTTTGCAAGAATGTTATCGTTATCAGCACTAATTCCTGCCAGAATATCATGGAAATTAAGCAAATTTGATAATAGAAGTAAATTGGAAACTTGTTGTATGCTCTGTCTGAATCACAAACAAATATTGTTGTGTTTAATGTCTCTTTAACCATCTGACTGCCATTTATTTGGCATGATGGGCATAATGGGTATGATTGGTCAATCACTTTAAAACAAACTTGTACTTTAGGTTTTCGAGAGCCATTATGAGACAGACTGACTTACAAACCTACAAATCCCAGAAGCAGAATATCACGGTTTTCAAACCTACATTTAGTAGACTACATTATAATTGCTCACTCTGGTAGCCAAGGTGTTTAACTACCTGTGGCTATGGTTATATGAGAGCGACTGCCCTGGCCACTTACCTAGTGACAAGCCCCATGAAATGACTTCTCCCTTCTCTCGCTGAAATTAAGTCCCTTCCAACCAGCTACCTTGACTACTTTTCAATGTTTAATCCTTTAATTCCCATTATAATAATGCTGTGCACTAAATGTCAACATTCCAAACCATGACATTCTGCAAACGCTAAATGTTATAATTCAAAATGTTATAACTCCCTTTCAAATCATGAGATTTGTATTAGATTGTATTGTCCATCCTTTTGAAATGAAAGGTCACAAAGGACTTTGTTTTTAATTTGGAGGGCTGGTGGGAACATTTTAGAATGAAAATATTAATATAATTCAAATGAGCAATGTTTAAAGGGACAGTCTATTTGAAAACTGTTATTGTTTAAAAAAGATAGATAATCCCTTTATCACCCATTCACCAGTTTTGCATATATATTTATATATTTTTTCCTCTATGATTACCTGTATCTTAGCCACTGCAGACTGCTCTTTATCTCAGTGCTTTTTACAATCGAGCATTTTATCCAATCAGTGATGGTTCTTGAATAACCATTATCAGTCTGCACAGAAGTGATCACAATGTTATCTATAAGGCACACATGAACTAGAACTGTCTAGCTACTGTGTGGGATTTAAAAAGCACCGAGGTAAGGGCCGGCCTGCTGGGGCTTAGAAACAGAAAAACTTAGAGGTTATAAAGTAGATTGATACAACAATGTTGCTTATGCAAAGCTGGAGAATGATTAGTAAAGGTGTTACCTATCTTTTTAAACAATAAAATTTTTTTAAGAAGACTGTCCCTTTAAAGAAACATGTCAAGATTATAACATTAAATGTTATGTGTGGTGAAACAACTTTGCAATATACTTTCATTATATATTTTGTACCCCTTTCTGAAAATGTAAGTATGAAACTTGTGTGTTTTCTGTTTCTGAGATTCAAAGTGCACATTGCACACTTCCCAAGCCTAACCCTGCTATATACATACAGAAAAAGAACTCTCAGGATCAAACACAGGCTCAATAACTCAATTAGTTTGTTCTATATCGACTAACCCTGCTATATATATATATATATATATATATATATATATATATATATATATATATATATATGTGTATATATATATATATATATATATATATGTCCCCCTAACTAACCTTAGCAAAATATGCACTTCATTTGCACATGCACCACAAGCCTTGAATCGTACTTAGGGTTAAATTATCAAAAACTCGCTGGCATGGAGAGGAATCACAGAAACTCTTTTGGGGCTTTTTTTAGAGCATTATATTTCAATGTAGGTGTCTCTCCTTCACATCCATAACTCTACATAGCTAGATAAACGACCCTTAAGCTAAAATGTCCCTTTCTAAAATTATTTGACATACCTCACAGTACTGATAAGACGCGTTAGATAATCTCACCAGAAGGGTGAGCTTTAAGTCATCGGGCACTAAAAAAGCATAGGTATGAGCTAATGCCAAGAGATGCAAGCTTTTCCCCCAACTATAGGTGCCAACTGCATGGATGCGTCATATAGATGGGCTCATATAGACAACCATGTGCCACCTGTAAGTAGTATATGATTGCATGCCCTAGTAAACACGATGCTAAATGTCTCCACGGTGAGATAAATAAAAATAGAGGATACCCAGGGCTTTGATACTAAATATTATAACTTCATAATTTCCCCTTTAAGGATACGGTGTTGTTGATTTTTGTTGAACTCTAAAGACATTTGAGACAGATGCCTACGATGACAGTGAAGTCCCCAAGGATTATAGAGGTCCTGATCAGCAGGGGAAAATCTAGAACTTCGAACTTGGTACGTAATACCTGAATGGAAGCAGCTCTCGGTTCTGTATGATGACTCAGTAGAGCTGTCAAGGCAGAGAATAAAAGATCAGACAGGTGTTTGTTTACTGTATATGCATTACTGAATCCAGCTACTTTCTGCTATTGTGTATGTTGCATACGTAGGAATGTGCTTCCAAATGCACAACGCAAAACTGTGAATGTAATAACTAAGGTTCATCTTTTGCCCATTCTCTGTGTACTGTAGGCATCATATTATCAGCTCTGCTGCTTTTCTAGTGTGAAATATTGACAGCTCTGCTAATCTTCTGTATGCTCTGTATGTTAGATTGTCAGTTCTGTTTCCGTATATTAATGTGTAATTTGTGCTGCTCCGCTATCACTAGTGTCAGTGTATAAGATTGTTAAATGTGCGCCTTCAAGCTCTCTATATGTATTTGGTTGCATTACAATTCGTCTATGCTGTTCCTTTTTTGTGTTCTTTTCAGTGCATATTATTTCTGATGTTTTTATTTTTAACCCCTTAAGGACCAGCGACGTACCCTGTATGTCACTGGCCTTTTTTTGGGACTTGATTGTTTTATAGCGCGGTTATGCCACCAGCGTTGAGACTGCTCTATTCCACAAAGCCTGCTGGAGGGAGTGCATTAATAGCGTGTTCTTGCTAGACTTGTGCTATTATGTCCTGAAAAAACCCTTAACGACCAGTGACATACAGGGTACATTGTGGTCATTAAGGGGTTAAACTCTACTTGTCCTCTTCTGGATTGTGTATCATATCGCTCTATAAAAGCCTCACCTGTTGATATTAGCTGTGTTTGCCTGGCTCTGTTTTATGATCATTCCCCCTTGCTCAGGTCCAAGGCTTCTCCTCCTCCATCTGACCTTACGCCACAGTGCCACAGAAGTGTCTCCTGGGGCATCAAATTGTGAACAGGCATCAGGATTGGCTATTAAACTCAAATTTCCTCCGCTGTCCCTCTGCAGTGACACAAATATCATTCCTGGGAAGAACAAAAATAAACCCAATAAATCAAGTAAGACATTCAGTTCTCTCCAAAGTAATGTCTAACCCTTCATATAACAAATGCGTCTCTATATAAGGCTTAAAAGATGTAAAATCTCTTTTACATTATTCCTTTCATCTCACAAAATAATTGCACTCTAAATAATTATATTTATAACTTGTATATGTTTCCATTAAGTCCCACTAAGGTTTCACCTCTATTTACAAATCCCCATTCTAGATAATTCTGATTAATCAACATGATCTTATGCTTGATCTTTCACATCATCTTTTAACAAAATGGAGGTCATGCTATAAACAAAATATCTGGGTATGTTATATCAAATTAACTCATTGTAAACCAGGATTAGACATTGGTTCCGATGGATCAGGCGCTGAGAAAATTCAGAGTCTGAAATGGGTTAAAGATTCAGTCTGGGGGCAGGTTTTATACTATTGGGGCTATGTTTGGGCAGTGTCAGCTCTCTTGATTCATGATTCCTTATGGTTCTGCAAATTTCAGGTCAAATGAGAAAACTAAATTTAAAGGGACATGAAACCCACATTTTTTCTTTCATGATTTAGAAAGAGCGTGCCATTTTAAACAACTTTCTAATTTACTTCTATTATCTAATTTGCTTCATTCTTTTGATATTCTGTGCTGAAAAGCATATCTAGATAGGCTCAGTAGCTGCTGATTGGTGGCTGCACATAGATGCCTTGTTTGATTGGCTCACTTAGGTGCATTGGTATTTTTTCAACAAAGTATATCTAAAAAATGAAGAAAATTAGATAATAAAAAAAATTGGAATGTTGTTTATGATTGTACTCGCTACCTGAATCATGAAAGAAAAATTTGGGGTTTGATGTCTCTTTAACAAGTATTTTGTTCAAAAGAGTTTTGGCTTTAGCATTATGATGGGACTTTGATGGTGCAATTCCAGATATGCTTAAAAGGGTTTAAACATGCTTGACATTGGGAATTTAGTGCCAGAGTAGTAAATTAAAGGGACATGAAACCCAAACATTTTCTTTCATGATTTAAGGGACACTGTACCCAAAATTTTTCTTTCGTGATTCAGATTGAGCATGAAATGAAATTTTAAGCAACTTTCTAATTTACTCCTATTATCAAATTTTCTTCATTCTCTTGGTATCTTTATTTGAAATGCAAGAATGTAAGTTTAGATGCCGGCCCATTTTTGGTAAACAACCTGGGTTGTCCTTGCCGATTGGTGGATAAATTCATCCACCAATAAAAAAGTGCTGTCCGGAGTACTGAAACAAAAAAAAAAAGCTTAGATGCCTTCTTTTTCAAATAATGATAGCAAAAGAACGAAGAAAAATTGATTATAGGAGTAAATTATAAAGTTGCTTAAAATTGCATGCTCTTTCTGAATTACAAAAGAAAAAATTTGGGTTCAGTGTCCCTTTTAGGTAGAACATACAATTTTAAACAATTTCCAGTTTACTTCAATTATCAAACTTGCTTCATTCACTTTGTATCATTTGTTGAAGGAGCAGAAATACACTACTGGTTTCTAACTGAACACAGGGGTGAGCCAATGACAATCGGTGTGTATATGCAGCCACCAATCAGCAGCTAGAACCTAGGTTCTTTGTTGCTCCTGAGCTTTACCTAGATAAACCTTTTAGCAAAGGATAACAAGTCAAGGAAGCAAATTAAATAATAGAAGTAAATTGGAAAGTTGTTTAAAATAGCATGCTCTGTCTGAATCATTGATTTGTAATTATGACTTTACTGTCCCTTTAATGCTGCATGTCTATGAATAGAGGCATTGTAATGTTTGTAAGCCTTGTATTATTCCTTAAAACTGAGCTCTATAATTCTGCTGATGGATGATCTACCACAACCACAGACTAAACCAACTCCACCACTGACACAGCCAGCCACACCCACTAGGTCTACCAACTCTGTCAACAAACCCCAAGATGAGCCCTGCTACCCAGCCACACCCTTTGAAAACTTTGTATCCATTTTTGTTAACAATTTTTACTCCACCTACTCATCTCAGGGTCCAGTTTTTTAAAGTCAGAATGTTGGAGAGTGTGCTATTGCACCATGTAACACCTTCAAACGACTTCTCTTGCACCCTGTAAGTGGTTTCTATATATTCTCTTATACCCACACTTAATTCTTCCATGTAAATTCTCATATATATATATATATATATATATATATATATATATATATATATATATACTGTATAGGGTTAAGCACATAGTAAAAGTACAGCTTGGGACCCTTAGAGCACTGTTGGTTTCAAAATGATAATTTACACTTTTCCAGTCAGCAACTATAGTTACACAGCATAATCATGCAACTAGTGTTGCTGATTGTAAAGGAGTTAAACACATAGTTAAAGGCTGCACCAGAGCAGCAATGCATTACTGGGAGCTAGCTGAACACATCTGGTGAGCCAATAACAAGAGGCATATGTGTGTATCCATCAATCAGCAGCTAGCTCCCAGTAGTGCATTGCTGCTCCTGAGCCTACCTAGGTATGCTTTTCAACAAAGGATGCCAAAAGCAACAGCCAATTTGATAATAGAAATAAATTGCAAAATCTCTTAAAATTATATGTTCTATCTGAATCATGAAATTTTGACTTTCATGTCCCTTTAACCATTAACCATTTGCAATTAACCCGTACACTACTATTATAGGTAATAACATGATTATTGTACAGTACATATAATAAACTTTTGATTTGGAGTATATTAATCTCCTTTAATTCCGGCCAAAATAGCGCATATGAATTGATTGTCATATATTTAGGGAGTAAATGCTTTTTCCGACAGGCGAAACGTATCATTATTACGCCCCAGCTAGCCTGCGCAAAGTTACGTCTATTTTTTTGATAAATTCAGGCGCACATGTGTGCTTCTCCGGAGGCGAGCTGGGGCGCAGTTACAGGCGAAGCACATACAGAGTTCGCCTAGCCTTTGATAAATCTAGACCTATATATTATAAGCATCATGTAGGTGGCAGAATTAGTAACAGAACCGTCTCAATGTGCAATCTGAGTATCAGCTGTTACCAGATGATGTTAAAATAACATGCAGATCCGAAATGAGAGCTCAGGACAGTCTGTGCTGGCGGCTAAATTGAAGAGGTTTGTTTTCTATAAATTGTGAGACAGATACTGGTACAGTTTTGCTATACTACTGTAATACTCACTTGTCTGCTAAGAAACTGAGACCCACAAAACGCATACCAGTCTTGTTGCGCTAATTAAATATCTAGATGAAGCCCCATCAAAATAATATGATTGTTTTACGTGACAAATACATATATATTGGGTTTTTAAATATGATTTTTAACTTTATATTGCTATGTGTTATTTAAAGGGACATAAAACCCCAACAGTTTTCTTTCCCGATTCAGATAGATAATGTTAAACAGCTTTCCAATTTACTTGTAGTATCACATTTTCTTTGTTTTCTTGCTATCCTTTGTTGAAAAGCAGGAAGAGAAGTTCAGCAGTGTGCACGTGTCTGCAGTACCTATATGGCAGCAGTTTTGCAACAATGTTATACATTAGCAAGAACCCTAGATGGCAGCACTATTTCCTATCATGTAGTGCTCCGTCCTGTCCTGTGGATGCTACCTATCTAGATATATCTTCAACAAAAGATAACAAGAGAATGAAGCAAATTTGATAATAGAAGAATATTGGAAACTTTTTTTAAATTGTATTCTCTATCTAAATCATGAAATAATTTTTGGGGGGTTTCAAGTCCCTTTAAGGCACATATACAAAAGTTACGTAGGTGTGTATGGGGAACTGCATTGTGGGTAAATGTATCAGGGCATAAAGTATTGTGGGACAATGTAAAATCTTCTTCTCCATGGAACTATACAACAAATGTTACGATATGAAAAAGCAAGAATGTAAATCCTAGTATGTATCCCTCCTGTTTATATAGCAGCCGTTTGGCGCTCTTGACGTCAGAAAATAAACCTGCCTGTGAGTTTCCAATTTCAAATTTTTCACCTTGAAAGAATTTCTCAGCAATACTCAACTCCTGGCACTGCCACCCCAAGTTGCTAAAATTAGCAGCTGAAACCCTGCATTGGCATGTCACACGCATACCCTGTAGAATAGACCTCAAACTTATAAAGATCCTCAGTCCTACAAACTGAAAACGTTTAGCCTTTTAATGTGAGTCATCATTCAACTCATAAAATGTTAAAGTTAAAGTGCCATTATAGTATAATACATAATAAAAAAGACTATGAAAAATAACACCTTGAATTTCAAAGTGGCATCAGATTTTTTTTTTTTTTTTTACAAATTTCAATGTTTTCTTCCATTTGCTTGTCCCTGTATCATGTGACACCCTTGAGCCAATCAAAAACTCATATATGTATAAACTGTGAACTTTTTGCATGTGCTTAGTAGGTGCCTCAGAAAGTGTGCGTATAAAAAGACTGCACACAATTTGATAATGGAAGTAAACTGGTAAGTTTTGTTTCAAATTGTATGCTCTATCTGAATCTTGAAAGTTTAAAGGGACACTGAACCCAAATTGTTTCTTTTGTGATTCAGATAGAGCATGCAATTTTAAGCAACTTTCTAATTTACTCCTATTATCAAATTTTCTTCATTCTCTTGCTATCTTTATTTGAAAAGCAAGAATGTAAGTTTAGAAGCCGGCCCATTTTTGGTTCACAACCTGGGTTGTGATTGGTGGCTAAATGTACCCACCATTCATGAAGTACTATCAAGGTTTCTGAACCAAAAATTGGCTGGTTCCTTAGCTTAGATGCCTTCTTTTTCAAATAAAGATAGCAAGAGAACGAAGAAAAATTGATAATAGTAAATTAGGAAGTTGCTTAAAATTGCATGCTCTATAGGAATCATGAAAGAAAAAACATTGGGTTTAGTATCCCTTCAACTTTACTGTCTCTTAAAAAAATGATATTAACATAGTAACAGTAGATGAGGTTGAAAAAAGACATAAATTCATAGAGTTCAACCTATACAAATCTTATTTTATCTACAATAAAAGCTCCAGTTGATCTTAAATTAATCCCATGAAAAAGGTGACCCATTTAACACCAGCAATCTGAATTATATTTCTAGACAGAAATGTATCTAAACCATTTTTAAATGTATCCAAGGTATTGGCATTTACTACCTCCTCAGGTAATGAGTTCCACAATTTGATTGCTTTTACAGTGAAAAAAAGTTTATGTTGCAGCCTGAAGGATATTAAATCTGCTTTCCTCCAGCCTTAAATTGTGAACTCTTGTCACAAACAATTTTCTTGGAATAAACAGAGCTTCTGCCATCTCTGTATATGGGCCTCATGCAATGAGATAGATACAAAACTATTTCTTTAAATGCTTTTAAAAACAACTATTCATACAGACATTGCAATCTCAATAGGGAATAAAATGTCTAATGTGATTTAGTTGCTACACAGCTAGCAGGAAGTGAATGCTTGTAGTACACACCTCATTCCTAAAACCAGACTGTTCAATGGCTGAGGACAAAGCACGCCCACATCTCTATTGGTGGCCAGCAACACGCCCCATAAATAAGTCTTTTTTTTTTTATTAAAAAGAAACATACTAAAACACAATGTTAAAGATTTAACAAAACATTTACAAACATTTTAATAGAATTACTCTAATGTTTAAAGGGCCATGATACCCAAATGTTGAAACACTTGAAAGTGATGCAGCATAGCTGTAAAAAGCTGACTAGAAAATATCACCTGAACATCTCTATGTAAAAAAGATATTTTACCTCAAAATGTCCTAAGTATTCAAACCCCATTGCAAAGGACTTTAAGCAGCAAATCAGTATGTCTGTCCCGGGACAGCTAAGGGAGTGAGCTTTCGTGCACACTCATGTTATTTCCCTATTCAGTTTAATGAAGTTTATTATGAAATCTCATGAGATCACAGTAAAAGAGTTCATGACCTCAGCAGCACTGCTGATGCTGATTGGCTGCTGTTCATTTCTTCATTTTTTTTTTACCTGCAGCTGGGCAGCAGCTAAAGTATAACTTTTTACACAGAACTTACTCTGCTGAGCTGGGGAAATTGTGAGGTAAAATATCTCCCTTTTTTACATAGAGATGCTCAGGTGATATTTTCCTGTCAGCTTTTTACAGTTATACTGCATCAGTTTAAAGTGATTTAGCATATGAGTATTATGTCCCTTTAAATAGCCCAAGTCTGGGCTAGATTACAAGTGGAGCGCTATTTATTGATCCTGCTCTCACGTTAACTCTGCTAGAAGCTTTTTTCGCTTATCTGTATTATAAGTTGAAGGTAAAAAGTTTTTTTGTACGAGTGCTAGCCCTATAGACTTCAATGGAGTGCAAGAAGTGGGAAAAAAACTAAAACCCAACAAGTTGCACAAACCCGATAGTGTTTTCTCAAGGGCACTAACCTGACATGAAATATTAATATTTCACATTCCATTGTTCTTCAAATAGCAGAATATGTTCTATTTATTCTTAAATACATATTTCTACATATATATGATCATTTTTGGATAAAATATGTATCTATACATCTATATAATTATATATATATATATATATATATATATATATATATATATACACACACACATAAAAATATATAAATACATATACTGTATATAAACATATATATATATATATTTAGACATGTATATGCATGTACCTCTAAGTTAAAACCTTTTTATCTCATATCTGTTTTGCCCTTATAACTTTTTTTATGCAATATTTTTTTTTTAATAATTTTTAAAAGATAGTGTTATTTTGAGTGTAACTGTACTTTTAAATATAATTTTGATGTGTTTTGCACAACTTTTTTGTCTTGCATAACAGTTAACCAGAGCTCTAAAGACACGCTATCCTGACGCTCGTTAAATTTGTTTGCGCTCAAGCAAACGCCTTTACTTTCAAGCTGTAATATGCGTGCTCACAGGGGCAGCCCTCGTAGATTTTTTTTTTTTTTTTAAAAAAGGGGCTGTTCCTGCCAGTGGCGAGCTGTGTCCCATAGAAATAATGAGAGCTTTCTGTTACATAAAAGTTTGCAATGGAAAATTAAGTACAGAGGGAACCCTGCCATATGTTTAAATTTTAAAATGACTCCTAATACAAATCAAATTACCCTGTTTGCAGTGCACTGTACCTTAGATATGCTGTTATTTTCCTTTAAGAGTAATAAGTGTTTTGAGTATTGTGACAAATTGCTCGTCACCTTTAATTTGCGAGAAAAAACAGTGAGATCTGTAGAGATCTATGTGTTTTTTGCACATCCAGTGTACTTAAATTACAATTTACACTGTGTATATTTAATATGATTTATTTCTGTGTAATTTACATACAAAAAGTTTTACGTTTTTGATAAAATAGGATTGTTGGTGAACAATTTTGTTACAATATTTGATAAACCTTAACAATTCAATTTTTCCCTGAGTATTTTTGTGTGAATGGTTCAATTATTTGTTTTATGTGATTTTTAAATACGATTTTCATTGTGCAATTTTGTAACATATGCATCTCCTCTCCATAGGGCTTTAGAGAATTCCACCAGCGTAATAGAAGTACTGGCGATCATTCTTATAGAATCTCGCCAGCCCAGAGACCTTTAGATCATTGAGCCCTATATGTTGGTTTGTTTTCCCTAAAAGTGCAAAAAGAAAATGATCAAATATGATAGAGAATTTTATTATGGCACTATTGCTCATAGTAGTGCCGTGGAATCTGTTGGAACTCTACAAATAATTGCTAATGATAACACTTATAATAATAATATATAACTACAAGTTTTTATCCTGTAAAAGGATTAAACACATAATTAAAGTCAGCTCTAGCACAGCAATGCACTGCTTGGACCAAGCTAAAAACATCTGGCGAGTCAATGACAAGAGACAAGTGTGTGAAGCCACCAATAACCAGCTAGCTCCCAGTAGTTAAGGATAAGTACATATTATTTTCCAGCAAATGATACCAAGAGAACAAAGTCAATTTGGAAATAGAATTAAACTTAAGTGTCTTAAAATGACATGCACGTTTAATTTTGACTTTCCTATCTCTTTAGTTGCTCTTTCAAATGAGGACTTCATGTAGGTAGCAGACGAATGCCATAGAAATAGCAATCACTTGTCTATTACATGACCTTTATTGTGCTCTGTGCAATAAAAGAGACTGTATCACCCACTTCTAAAACACAAAGTGCCAGATTACGAGTGGAGTTCAAATGTTTGCGTGTGAGCGATAAAGGGTTTTCTGCTATGTGATGAACATTGGAATGTGAAATATTTTCATGTCGGGTTAGAGCACATGGGGATATGCGATCCGGTTTGCATGAGAGTTGAGTGTTAAGTTTATTTTCCACTTTTTGTTCTCCATTGATTTATTTGGGGGAATACATTAGCGCGCACGCAAGTTCATCATTTTGCCCTCATCGGGATAGCACGCAAGCGAAAAACAGTTTACTTTCAACTCATAATAAAAGTGCAACCCGACGATCACAAAAACTTACTTCTAGCTCAAATAACGCTCGAGCGGGAGCATTAATTAGCGCTCCACTTGTAATCTGGCCCAAAATTGGTCAAGAGACCCTTCTTTTCAAAGAGGAGGGCACTCACCTTTTATTTGAGGGATTATATACGCAGGTGGCTATCCAATGATGACTATGGCAACAACACTCATATGATGCTCATATAAGCATATTGGGTTAAATCAAAGCGGTGTGGTAACTCTGACTGCATCCCCTCTATATCTACAAAGATGTATAAGCCCTTATTTGCTTCGTGATCTGTATTAAAATAGAAGAGGAGCTATATGGATGACTGGTGTGAATTTTTATGTTTTGTGGGGGGGTTTTTTGTTTGAATGCCACTTCAAGGAAAGTTTTTTCAGGGTTAAGTACATGCGTAAAAATAGTTTTATTAATTCAAACAGCAGTTCTAATGAAATGACTTACAATATGAAGTTCATATGCTTCTCCAAAAATCACCCGAGCTTGGATTAGAATGCTGAATGGTTAGATATTTTTTGCATAAAGAATAACATGTTACAAAAGTACAAATAAACATATAGTTTATTCTAATTTTAAATTGATTATTTATTTTAAATAGCAAAGATTAGAAACCAAACTGTGACTCACAGTTATGTGCTATGGGCAGGCTCTTAATCGTATCACAGAAATGGAGTTGGTATAGGAAAAAAAGTCTGACAGTTATTCTTTCCATGCGGCTCTATTTTGGTGACAGGGTCACAATCACATCCCTGTTTAGTAACGGCACACTATTTGGGTGTCAGTAAATAAGAGAGACACATTACAGATAGTCACAATGACCAGCCAGGTAAAGAGCCTCTGACCCCTACCTATATCATATTGGTACCATTGTTAAAACCCAATAAATATTAACTTTGATATCTCCCCCTACAGTAATAAAAACACAGCATAACCCCCAGCACAATAACCGCTTATAACATTGTCATGTATGCATTTTTATGTATTAACACTGAGGGGTGGAGTTATGGGTATATAAGGTGGTTTGATGCACTGTCTAATAATACATTTTTTTGACAGATGTTGGTCTAGGAGCTGAAATGTTGACCTGCATTTTTTTTTTAGAATCAAAGTTTTTTATTGAGGAATACCAGATATACAAGGGTAGCATTCAATAAACATTATACATGGAATTGAAACACGTCACCTCTGAAGTTTTGTCAAACCATAAACCTCTATCATAACAAGAAATAATCACATTCTGGCATTACCTTTTTTTTTTTCGTTTTGTTTCCTATGTTACAACACAAGAACCATTCACAGTTTAAATATCCAAAACAACTTGTATATCCTATAGTATGGTAGACTGAATGCAATATGAAGATGTATTTGAATTCTATGTAAATAAAAAAGGGATATAAGAATTAACAATTGCGGATAAACACCGCTTATTTGTTCACTTACAGTAAGGGTGAACAGTAGCTAAAGGTAAGGGCGGGGGGGGCGGAGCCCTAAGTTATATTGGAGCTAACGAGTTCCCCAGGTTATTATCATGATGTCTGCTCTCTAGAAAAATACTTAAGTGGAAACCTAATAAAAGTCCCTGGGCCTTTGTGTATAAAAAAAGAGTACGATTATATTCTGGATCAATTGCTCTCAGAGAGGGGTATTAGGATGTGTGCACGAAGAGATATAGAACAAATGGTAGCATACATGGTATAAGATGAGATATAGGGGGCTTCTAGATGAGCTCCTCTCCAGGGGAGATGCCACCTAAGGGCGATGAGGGGAAAGGGAGTAGGGGTATGACCCGCAGGCAACCAGTACCGGCGGGAAAGGGAGGAGAGGAGCCTAGCAATAATAAATGATATGCACTAGTAATGAGGTGGTGCTGTGTCTGAAGCTACATATCTACTATATCAGGGTTTGTCGGGTATGACAACTATATACATGTTAAAACCTATTAAAGCTATAGCAAACTGTCTCGGCTGCTGACAGTCCGCTCGTGCATCATAGGGAGATAGTGCAGGGTAACCCCAAAGGATAACCATAATGAGATATATATAGAAAAATAGTCTTAACTGATTCCCAGGGATTAAACATCTCTTCATGAATGACAATATCAGACATCACACATCGATCTCATTCTCCAAGCGTATACAGTTTTGACATTAAACTTGTAATTAAACAAACACTACCTAAACAAGAACAATACATTAGAGTTAGATGAACTCGCCCGACCAAGACTAGATTATGTTAGTAGTTGTCCATAATGTTGGCAGATCTAAACATTACAGTTTTACCCCCCAGCATACCCATTTCAGTATAAGACCATAAACATTTTGACTCATTCCCATCAAAATATGCTGATGCAAACAGAACAATAACCAGGACTAAGTGACAGGGACCACAGCTATAGAGCGTGAATTAAGAGCAAATCTACAGTGTGACTGGGTAACACTTATCATTAGTATGAGCGGCTAGGTATATAATTATGGTATGCTGTGTTAGGAGTAGCTTGTGTAGGGATATAATCTCTGGCATCTGGGTCTATACAAAATGGTGTGATGAGTTAAATAATGTAGCATCAGAGCATGTACATATGCATAATGTCAAGATAACAACAAAAAATATATAGCATGCCTCTCCACTTCAGTATCTCAAGGTGGAGAGGGATTAGTCCAGCAGGTCAATGTTTATAACTACCCATGCCAGCTCAATATGGGGTTACATGGTACTCATGTGGAGAGGTGTTGGAAAAGGATGGGCTATAACTGTGGGCAGAGGGGTAGGCATTCTGGAGCTAATAACTTATGTATCAATGCTGCTGACTGCACGCTGGATAAGAAAATATTTGGAGTAAGACCTGCTCAGCAGCCCCAGTGATTGCAAGAAATAAGTAGAGCTCCAGCCATCATAAAGTCAGAGTGCTATTGTATAAACTAGAGATTGTCTCTTATAAAATGGCAATGGTGATAGTATACTTGCATAACTAGATAACTAAGATCCCCATTAAAAGTTCCCATACGATAGGCTGTACAATAATATAAGAATGGTGCATAAGTGACTCCCAGTATTTTACACATACCCATACAAGAACAAGTATAACAAAATAAATCAAAAAGGAGCTAGTAGCATTAACTGAACTGTGAACACAATTTTACACATATACTGAAACATGTTTCGAGGATGAATTGGTTAAAGCTACATTAGGAGCTGCAGTTTACCCTGCTCCGGGTTTTGAAGAAACAAGCAAATTCCCTGTATAGGAGATGGGAAAAGTCACTAGTCCCGTGTCTCTCATCTCCGGGATTACAAGGACCCCATGTAGGGAATAGTGTAGAAACCTTAGTGCACTAATACGGAGATCACTCCTTTGATAGAAACCCAGATTCTTACTTTAAACGGCCTTGCCAGTGTCCATCAGCCGTATAGTGTAGATCTGAGAGCGAGCAAGAAGAGGGGCCTCCTGGATCAAAAGAGCTCCGCACCATGTGAATGTAGCATGTGGAATCCAGCCTACCGGATCTTGACGATAGCCGTACCTGGGTGTTCAATGCTGTTACGGTGTGATCCCGCCTTAGGCCACTACTACACCGAGGCCAAAGTCCTAGCCCACTCCAGTTTCCCAAATTAGCGATTGCAGAGTAAGTGTAACCGTTGTTGCTCCGCTGGGTCTCAGTGCCCCGTAAAGGTTTTTGAAGAATCACTCTCACCATGTAGCTGGATGTGGCGCTGCAAACTTGCGGGATAGGCTCCCTCAGGATTCTCGGCGCAGAAGGGAGGTGCAGTAGCCGGATTGACGGAGGGGGTTCTCTCTGCGCAATTAAAAGTTCAGACTTGCGGTCTCTTGTGCCGACTTCATCCTCCAGTTCAAGTTCACTGTTAGGTGGGGTAAAGCTTGCAGGAACACTAGGTATATCCTCACTGAGATCTATTCTAGCCTCAAATATCTGCACCACACATAGAGAGAGCTGAGCTGTATCGGACGGGAGGTCTGTATTGCCCAGTCTGTTCCCAATCGAGAGCGACGGTTGTGCCATAGCGGTCTTTAGACAGTCTGAGAGGGCATCATATCCAGCTGATATTTGCATAGTTAGCTCCCGCAAAGCTGCGCAAATGGTTGAGGAGTTTTCTTCGGTGTGGGTTGCCATTACTGCTGTAGGCCTCAGATGCCTGGGCATTTCTCAAGACACGACGGCAGTATGTAGTATAGCCCAGTAAGAAAAACAAAGTAAGGAGGTCCCCCGGTATTGTAGGGGTAAACCTATCTGCTCATGGACAATTTTAGATAAAATTGCATGTATGTAGCTCCAGTTAATCATTATATTACATGCTTTTCTTCAGGAGCTCTGTGAAACACGTCCTCCATGCTTGGTTGATGGCTCCGCCCCCCCGTTGACCTGCATTTTAATTTGGATTAATATATTTTGTACTTAAAGAAGTCCTGTGAATGCCTTTTTCACTTTGGATATATATATATATATATATATATATATATATATATATATATATATATATATATATATATATATATATAATGTTTGGTGTAGGTGTAAGGAAAAATATTCCAGTAAGGAAAAATGCCCCTCACATTGGTAGGCTGTTGAAGCTCCTGTCCACAAAACACATCACACTCCTTACATGAAAAAGGAGAATCCCACTCTTCAAAATAAGGGGCCTCAGACCCTTAAGGTAGTAGTTGAATGTTATTTCCATAGTAATTAACTGACTACTTGGTGAATTTTATTGTTCAAGCTTTAAACAAGCTAATTATATTTTCAGAGCATGTGATATAGAAAAGAAAAAAAGATTTTGTGTAAGCAACTCACAGAAAAGGCACTAAAATGGTTAAGTATATAGGTAAGATTTAGAATAGTTGGAGGGGATGCAATTTTGATTTATCAAGAATAGCAGGAAATAATGAGACTAATGTCAATATTATATGACCCTTTATGGACAAATTAAATTTTGGATTGTGTTTATAAATAGCAAGAGAACATTGTCGTATTTTAAAGTAGTCTTTTGCAACACAACATCACTACTGAGCTGTAACAACAAAGCTGAGGTTGCCGGCTCGTGGGAATCCAGGAAGGAGTTTTCCAGTATGACATTATGATGTTAAAATTAGCCTAAGTCCCCAAAGGCATATCAATTACGTTTCCCTATGCCTTATACATTTTAATGATGTGCTGTTGATATTACTTATGACGACCATCAGAAGAGGCAGCAAAAGGCAGAGAAAAGAATTTCTTGACATCTCTTTGCAAGGAGAGATATTACATGAACAAACTATACTTTGTCACAAATAGACACGGTATATGTGTCACAAGCAAAATGTTTGGGGAAATTATTAACAGAGCTACTTTACATTACATATTTTAATATGCTTTATTTATAATGAACATATAGCAAATGGATCTTTTTTGAAGACAAAAAATAGTCCAAAACGAAATAGGTAACACACACAAAACGCGTCAGGTGCAGTACTTGTGTTTAATTTACTGTTTGCTTTTACCACTCTCTGTTTTACCTATGTGTATTTTTGTCTCATTATTTAACATGATTTAAACTAGCTTAGACTGATAGTCAAAAAAATGTTTGGAAAACAGCACACTGATTCTTAGGCTTGTGGGGCACGGAATGTAGGACCTGCCAAGTCCAAAGATACAATCCAAACAATACAAAAGTATTCCAGCCAATACTTTGTATTGTTTAAACTAGCTTAGAGCCTGTCAGGAATATTTTTTGACTTCCACTACAGGTAGGACCTTTTCCATATGGCTCTCCAGTTATCTACAGGGGTATTGTACTAGAAGTATTACCAGGAAGCACGAGGATCACTTAACTCGGCCGTGGAGAGTACACAAGAAGCAGGACAAACGTAAGTCCTTTTTTACTTTATTAATTTATCGGCCTAGTAGAAGTTAGTCTCAAAGGCATGGGTAGTAATATGTGATTGATTTTACATTACTACAGGTTGTCACGCTGGTGCATAATTGTGTTGTGAATTTGAAATGTATCTATTGTTTTGGGGCTACAGTGCTAAAAAATACCTCTGGACATTGAGGCAGTTATTGTAAAGGCCTCATCATGATGTGGATGTTAGGACTACAGAAGGTCTTTATACTTCCTGGTAAATTTTGAAATATATGTTTTTGTTATAAGGAACAGTCCTGACCACTGTTATATAGTATTTCACTTTTCTATCAGTACTTCTCTAATCTTCCTCCTATTGTTCCACATAATTGTTCCTCTATAACTCCTGTAGCGCCAAATAACTGCTCCTCTATAATTCCTCCTCTTTAACCAAATAACTGCTCCCTATAACTCTTCCTGTAGCCCCAAATAATTGCTCCTTTATAATTCCTCCTCTATTCCAAAATAACTGCTCCATATAACTCCTCCTATTGCACCATATAACTGCTCCCTATTACTCCCCCTATTGCACCATATAACTGCTCCCTATTACTCCCCCTATTGCACCATATAACTGCTCCCTATAATTCCTCCTATTGCTCTATATAACTGCTCTATATAACCTGTCCTATTGCCCCATTTAACAGCTCCCTATTACTCCCCCTATTGCACCATATAACTGCTCCCTATAACTTCTCCTATTACCCCAAGTAACTGCTCCCTATTATTCCTCCTATTGCTCTATATAACTGCTCTAATTAACCTGTCCTATTGCCCCATTTAACAGCTCCCTATAACTATTTATATTGCTCCCTCTAGCGCCAAATATAATTGATCCCTGTAATCATCCAAATGCTTCACATAAATATTCCTTGCAACACATCCTGTTGCTCTATATTGCTGGTTACTTTGGCTAATAGTTGTTCCTTACTGTATATGTCATAGTTTTCAGATCATACTAACATGGGCCTTCATTATAACTGTTCAGCTCTGTGTCAGATGCTAGGAATGTATTGTGGGTATTTAATGTCAGTATATACATGGGATTGGCATCTGGAAAATTTCCCCTTGGGCGTATTCTGAGCTCTGTCTATTTTACCAACCCTCACCCTCTCTGTTCTCTGCCAGTATCTCTCTCATCATTATTTCTTCCTCATTTTATTTGCTCACAGTCTACTGAATCATCTGATTGCTTCCAACTGTACGTCCCCTACTGCTTTTGAACAGAACACATAAATATATGCTGAGGCTGTGAGAATTTTTCATAAAAAGAAATAGTCAAGAACAAGGGGTCATGATCTCAAGCTGAAGGGTAGTGGATTCAGGAGTAATTTGAGGAAGCTCTTCTTTACAGAAAGGGTTATTGATTCATGGTATAAACTTCCACAAGAGGTAGTAATGACAAACACTGTGGGGGACTTTAAGAATGCCTGGGACAAGCATAAGGCTATCCTACAAGCTAGAGAATGTTATACTTTTAGGAAATATTGGGAAAACTTGTTGGGCAAAATCTATTTCTATGATGAACCTAATAATGTTAAAACCCTCACCTTTATATCTAGGGGTGAAATCCCTCATTTCCCTAGGAAGAGTCTCATAAAACCTCTGTTCTTGGGAGACCAATGGTTTGCAGATGGTGTCATTGTCATAGCACAGCATACTGGCGTGACCTCCCACCTGGTGACATAGTGGCAGTAATGGGATAGAGTTTTCGGGCTCCATGCCCTCCTGCAGTCCCATTCTCAAAATAACGTTGATTTCTTCAATGTTGCCCCTAAAATAGCAAATAAAGTAATAAAATGAGGTCTACAAATATCTATCGTTTTATCTATGTGTCAAGAAATATTGACAGATATAGAATTACCCATAATTCTTCCTCACTGCCCAAAACAAACTATAAATGACTAATTTCATATTAAATAATGTTTCCTAATCCTAAAGCAATTTAGAATACTAAGTAGTCTGCTGTTAGAGAAATTTGTCACTTTACAAAAAAACATAATTCATCTGTAATTACTTCCTATTCCTTTTGGTTGTTTTTTTAATGTTTGATAAATAAAACAGCAATGCCATGCTTTATAGTTTATAGCTGTTATCAGATTTAACGTTTACACACACAAAAAGGAGATAGAGGAAAAAATACAATTACAAGCCCTGAGGTGTTTTATAGTATTATGTGGTTAAGGGATCTGGTGAAACAACAATTTGAAGAGGTCGGTGTGTGTATGTTTTGACTAGATTAAGATAGATTTTTGCACTGAAATGTTAGGAATTAAAAAAAAAATACACTTCTGAAACGACAGAGTGTATAATTGTTATTATATCAAAACAAACGTCATTCCTGAAAGCACCTGATATTAATGGAAACACCTCCCAGAATCCTTGGCACAGCTCTCGCCCTCCCTCGCATCAACTGTCAGATGTCCCCGGCGCGGCCATAATTCCTCCCACTTAATAAACCCCTGCAGGGGATAAATCCCGCAGATAGCGTGACAGGCCGAAGATTACATGTACGTGAAGATACTTTATTTTCATTACATATCCCGCAGTTGCAGACAGCGCCGTGCCACCTCGTCCAAAACTTCTCATAGCTCTCAGCATTTGTATTGCCATAAAAGATCAGGATTCCCTCAGTCTTACTTCATGCTTCTCTATTTTTACTTGTTCTGCATTCTGATATATATATATATATATATATATCCCTTATTCACATATTGGCCCCTTGCTTGCAAGAGAAGACCCCACAGCCAAGGTGTCAAATATTGTTGTGTATTGGTATCCAATACGTACATTAACATTTATATATATTTTCTTAGGCTAGTCTATTTTCTCTACTTTTCTTTCTTCTTCTGTTTTCTTCTGACTTTTTTTCTTCTCCATTTTGGAATATATATATACAGGTAATATTGGTAATCATCATGTAAATACTCTAGTGTTTATAAGAGGGGGCTGCAAAATATATCAAGCATTGTAAATATCAATTGTCAATGAGTACAGGCACTTTTTCTTTTACAAAAAAAGCACTGTAAATATGTGTGTGTGTGTGTGTGTGTGTTTGTATATATAGTATGCATAGGTTCCCTTCTATTTGTATTATTAGGTGATTCATTGTGGCAACTGTAAAATACTGTTTATATAGACAAATATACAAGTATACATACACATATATTCATGTCAGGGTATATTTTGACATTTACACATTGATACTGTGATTTTCTCTTGCTACATGTGCTATGTCTGGCTGTCTCTTCATAGAGGGAGAGGCAAGTCTGCATGTTTTATGTGATATATGTGGGTGTGTGTATAAATAAATATTTTTAATTAAAAATACACACAGATGCCTGTCTGGCTTTAAATAAGTAAGCAGAAACACTTGTATCTGCATAAATATAGAGAGATCCATAGATTTCATACAGTTCCTTGTTCTTTTACTGCTGTGTAGGGTTATTGAAGAGTACAGTATATTTAATCATTTAAAGAACAGATACAGTGTTAGCAAAGAGAAAAGAGAATGCAGGTGAAAAAGAATGCACTGTTACTGGGGATGGATATAGTAGTGTTGGCAGAAAATGAAAGGAGAACCTATACTGATAGCCTAAATGAGGGATGTAGAGTTAGCAGAAAAATAAAGCCAATAGTGATAGTAAATAGAAAGGCAGCAAAACTTCTAGTGGTATCACAATGCAGCCCAGGCTGTAGTGTAAGATAACCTTTAGTGTGGGATGAAAAATTTAGCAAATGGGGAATTTTATAGCATAGGATGGAGTGTTAGCAGAGGGTGGAGATAGATATATATATATATATATATATATATATATATATATATATATATATATATATATATATATATATAATGTTACAATTAAAATGATCTAATAAAAATGTACAGTTCATAGACATAAATAGTAGCAGTTCATAGACATACAGTTCATAGACATAAATACCAGCTGGTATTTTTGCTACATGACTATAAAAAAAAAAAGGTAGAACTAAATGCTATGTTATTATGAAATTGCTTCTGGTGTGCTGAAGTTTGATAATAAATAAACAAGCATTTAAATCAGTCCTATCAGCTTTAGGTTTTGAATTTTGCTGCACTAATTATGTAAATTTATGCTAAACATGGTCTGTATTTTTTCCCCAAGAAAGGCAGCAACTCTAATAAGTAGTAGTGAGATAATGTAGCTCAGGGGGTATTAGCAAATAAGGAAAATAACCCACTGTGAAGGGTTAGAAGAGATAGGTAGATGCTATGTCACCCAAGATGAATGGTGAAGATAGGAACCAAGACAGAGTGTAGTGATGGGAACACAATGTTTATAGAGTAGAAAGTGGCACAGTATGAAATTATAGCAAAAATAATTTAGCGGAAAGCAAGCCCACAAACAAATATATAATTTCCCTAGAGAAGAACCAAGCCTCTGGGACTGAAATGCATTAACTTTGACTTATAGGCAGTTCTGGATCTAGGGGGATAGGACCCCCCCCCCAATACAGTTATAGCATCTCCTTTTCTCAATGGTGTCAATAACCATATAAATACAACACAAACCTTTATTTTACATAAACTTTGCTGTAGCAAGACAAGTACGAAGGTAAAAAGAACTTAACCAGTAACGTTCTCCAGCTTTTATAAACATGACAATATTTGTTAGCACATCGCATTTTGAGGTCTAGAACTACCATTCCTATCATATCAACTTATTTCATGTCATGAATTGGTCTTTTTTTCTGTCATTACCCTAAATATCATTGGTGGAGAAAACTTGTTCTTTCTTACCTTTTCTTTATTTCAGTTTAGTGCTGTGTTTCTTGGTTAAATTCCTTGTTCCTCTCTCTGCTGTACCGGCTGGACTAAGATAGTGCTAGGATAAACGCTACTCCACATGGGGAAAAGTCACCTGCCACTAGCAACCAAGTGACTGGCATGGAAGACAGCTGCAGAAGGGGGGGGGGGGGGAGGAAGGGGATATGTCTGCTGGTGTTCCAGTTTGAAATTAAGAATTGTCTCTGACTGAGGAAATATTTATGACAATGTTATATGTAGAAATACTCTGTGTACACAAACTCTGTAGCAGGGTTCTTTAACCCTTTCATGATGGATCTAATTTGTCTACATCACCACAACGTTCCGATGTAAACAAATTGAAATCACATGATCGTGCATGCGATTGCTAGACTTCAGTGATGTGATCGGGTCATGGGGGCGTGCCTATGACACTAGGCACACCCTTACAGCCCGCAATCCCATTCAAGTACAGCCAAGCGGCTAGGACGTTCCATGCCATCCTAACCCCCATGGTGTAGAATGTCCTAACGTCGGGAAAGGGGTTTAACAACGGGCCGTGATCCATTACTGGGTCACAGCACCATGTGTACAGGGTTGCAATGGGATATAGGAGAGTGTGGTGTGGTTTATGAGAGTATGGTGTGTGTGTGTTATATTATTAACTTTTACAACACATTCAAGTTTGACTGCAATCAGGAATAAACTATGCACTAGATGTGCATTTGTTGTTTTTGGGTAGCAACAAATGCCTAATATGGCCTAGTTTCCATTGAGGTGGTAAAAACATTTATCTCCATTAAAGTCTATGAAGACTTTTTATGCTACCACCAGTTTCCAAATTTTACCACCTCAATGTAAAGTAGCCCCATGTCGGCTGCTAGCATCATTCGTCGTCGGATGTCTTTGTGTGATTCCCCCCCCCCCCTCTTTAGGTATCCTTTTTTGAAGAAATAACAATGCACACGAGAGAGCCAATAACACAAGGCATCTATGTGCAGCCACCAATCAGCATCTACTGAGCATATTTAGATATGCTTTTCAACAACGTATATAAAAAGAATGAAGCAAATAAGATGAATTGCATGCTCAATCTAGATCATGAAAGAAAAAATTGGGGTTACATGTCCCGTTAATATTTATCTTCTTACGAGGACTACACTATAGCACAATATCGAGTATTTATAATGAACATAATATCCTGTGCAATGGGGGTGAGTATATATACACCAATAATGAACATACTCTGGCTAAGGATGCAGAGTCTCTCATTAATACAAATTAAAGGGATTAAAGAAATGTTTTATGTATGCGCTAGTAGATATCACCAATTCAACACTATTGCAAAGATCTGCATACAAAATAAAGGTTTTAAAAAAACATAAAAACTGCAATTTTGGTGGCAAGTGTTGCATTCTTTTGAGTATCTTGAATCTGTTGATCTTATTTTCTTTGCCGTGATCAATTAGGGACAAATATAAGATTGTGCTCCTGCACTGATCAAGTTCTCACTGTTCCATTAAGCTGGGTTCAAGATGTGAAATCTGAGGGAAATAATAAAGCTGAGGATGAACGTATCTTTCACAAAAATAGCAAGACCAAAACAAGAGGTCATGATCTCAAGATGAAGGGTATTAGGTTCAGGAGTAATTTGTGGAAATGTTGGTTGATTCATGGAATAAACTTCCATTAGAGCTGGTAAAGGCAAATACTGCAAGCGATTTCAAGAATGCCTGGGATAAAGCATAAGGTTAACCTATAAACTAGTTTAATCTTTATAGGAAATAAAGATGGGGTTGATGGGCCTATGGTTGTTACATGCTGTCAACATCTATGTTACACCAGCCAGTTTGGGGCCCTGGACAAAGGACACTTGCTTGAAATGTGGGCAGAAATAATTTAAAGGGACATGAAACCCAAAATGTTTCTTTCATGATTCAGATAGAGAATACAATTTTAAACATTTCATTTTACTAATGTGCTTCATTCTTTAGGTATCCTTTGTTGAAAAAATAGCAATGCACATGGGTGAGCCAATCACATAAGACATCTATGTGCAGCCACCAATCAGCTGCCGCTGAGCCTAGATATGATTTTCAACAAAGGATATCAAGAGATTGAAGCAAATTAGATAATAGAAGTAAAATGGAAAGTTGTTTAAAACAGCATGCTCTTTCTAAATCATGAAAGAAACAATTTGGGTTTCATGTCGCATTAAGTTTCTCACAAATTTTGTTTTAATATGCTCAACAAACAAACACAAAATGTGAGTTTAAAGGGATAGGAAAGTCAAAAATAAACTTGCATGATTCAGACAGAGAATGTCATTTTAAGACCCTTTTAATTCAGTTCCATTTTCAAATGTGCTTTGTTCTCTTGGTATCCCTTGTTGCAAAATAATACACACATATCATATACTAGTGGGAGCTAGCTGCTGATTGGTGCCTGTCTATTGTGATTGGCTAACTAGATGTCTTCAGCTAGCTGCTATAGTGCAATGCTGTTCCTTCAGCAAAGGATAACAATGAAGCAAATTTGATAGTAGAAGTCCATTGGAAAATTGTTTAAAATTGTATGTTCTATGATTCTATCCAAATACTAAAAGACCATTTTGGGGTTTCCTATCCCTTTAATGCCTCTTTTGCAATGTGCTCACTGCAGTATTTTATGATGCGAGCTATATCTATGCACATCTGCCTTCTGCATTATTATGTGTCACAAACCATCATCCTGGATGTCTTCTTGTCACTTAAAGGACCACTAAATTCAGTCAAATTGCATAATAAACAAGCACATAATATAAAGACAAGGCAATAACACGTACTCTGAATTTCAAATAAGCAGTAGATTTTTTTTCTGGCAAATTGATTTTTTCTCTCTGATTTCCTGGCCCCCTGTATCATGTGACAGACATCCGCCAATCACAGACTAGTATACATATACCCTGTGAGCTTGTGCACATGCTCAATAGGATCTTGTTCTCCAGAATGTGTGTTTCTAAAAAGACTGTACAAAATTTGAAAATGTCTTAAAACTACATGCTCCATCTCCATCGGTTTTCAAACTGTGGGGCGCCAGAGCACTTAAGGGGAGGCCCCGGAAAGCAGGAGCTGATTTTTTTCTGTGCCTGTTTTTTTTTTTTTTTTGAAGAACCAGACCGACTGTACTGTAAGTACAAACGGTCACAGGGAGGGAGGCATGGTTTGGACCCAAGTTCCCTCAAGCAGCTGCAGCTCTTACACTGGAACATCCACCATAAAGGCTGTGACACACTGCAAGCGGAGCGGCACGCAGCGTGTAGATGCGGCTGTGTGCGCTCAGTGTGTCCGGCCTTTTCATCTCTGAGCACTCTGCTGCGTCAGGTCGCATAGCTGAGCGCTCAGAGATGAAATATCTGAACTTCAGAAGCGAAGCAGCTGCTTGGCCTCGCGGCGCATCGCTTGCAGTGTGTCACAGCCTTAACTCTGCTTACTAGCAACTTGCAAAGCCATAGTACGTAGTGAAACCTGACCTGGTGAGCACTGCAGCTTGATTTCTGCAATGCTCACCAGGGCATGTGTTGCTACGTACTATTGTTTGCAAGCTGCTAGTCAGCAAAATTATGGAGGATGTTGAAGTGCTCCTCAGTATTATCCTTGATAGACTTGCTGAACTAACCTCAACCTCTGTCTGGCTATATATTCCTCCACTTTCTAAAAAATGTTTTAGATCCTCACATGTGCACATTTGTTAATAAATATACGTATGTTTGTGTGTGTATGTGTATATATATATATGAGATTTTATGTGTGCGTGTGTATGTATGAGAACCTGTGTGTATGTATGAGAATTTGTGTGTGTGTGTATGTATGAGAATTCGTGTGTGTGCATAGATGAGATTTTGTGTATGGGTGTATATATGAGTTTGTGTGTGTATGCATATGTGTTTGTGTGTATGAGTATGTGTGTTGTGTGTGTGTGTGTATGAGTTTGTGTGTGTATGAGATTTTTCTGTGTATATGGGATTGTGTGTATGTATGAAATTTTGTATGTGAATGGATGAAAGTTTGTATGTGGGCGTGTATATGTATGAGATTTTGTATATGTGTGTGTATGTAAACTGAGATTTTTTGTGTTTGTGTGTGCATGCGCGCATGTATGAGATTTTGTGTGTGTGTGTGCGCATGTATGAGATTTTGTGTGTGTGTGTGTGTGCGCGAGTATGTATGTATGATATTTTGTGTGTGTGAGATTTTATATATGTGTGTGTATGTATGAGATTTTGTGTGTATGTATGTATGAGATTTTGTGTGTGTATGTATGTATAAGTTTGTGTGTGTGTATGTATGAATGAGATTTTGTGTATGTATGAGTTTGTGTGTGTATAAGATTATGTGTATGTGTATGTATGAGATTTTGTGTATGTATGAGATTTTGTGTGTGTGAGATTTTGTGTATGTATGAGATTTTGTGTGTGTGAGATTTTGTGTATGTGATTGTGTGTGTATGTATGTATGAGGTTTTTTTTGTGTGTGTATAAGACACAGTATGTGTGAGAGAGATTTTGTGTATGAGATTTTATGTGTGAGAGAGATTTTTTGTGTGTTTGTAGAGGATTGTGTGTATGAGATTTTGTGTGTGTGTGAGAGATTTTTTTGTGTGTTTGTAGAGGATTGTGTGTGTGAGATTTTGTGTATGAGATTGTGTGTGAGAGAGATTTTTTGTGCGTTTGTAGAGGATTGTGTGTATGAGATTTTGTGTGTGTGAGAGATTTTTTGTGTGTGCATGAGATTGTGTATGTATGAGATTTAGTTTGTGTGTGTATTTCTGCAGTTTTAAGAAATACATTACAAGCATTGCAAATCACACTGTTTTCAAAATGTATTAACATATATTGTGTGTGTGTGTGTGTGTGGGGGGGGGCGCATCTTGAAAATTTCGCCAAAGGGGAGGTCCACTGTTTAGACTTTAAAAAACCTCTGCTCTATCAAAATCATAAAAGTTTATTTTTACTTGAGACAGTTATTTTATATCTCCCCTCCTAGCACAGTTTCAACCACTGAATTATCCATCACCTCAACACGACCACAAGCCTAATACCATCTCTGTCTCCCACTCCGCTCTTCCCTATCTAGTCAGTTTACAGATCCTACTAATGTTAAAAGGGACATTCCAGCCAAAATTAGAATCCACATGGAAGCATTTCAATTCTAAAATTAAGATTTATTTGTAATATACATGCATTATCAAAAATGTTTCTAATAAAAGCTATAGCTGTTTAAATAAATGTATTTAAGTATGCCCCGTGCACCAGCATTTTAAACACAGCACTTGATCAGAGAACCTAAGGCGCTTATATCATCTGGTAATGATTCAATTTGTTAATTACTGACATGATACAAGCCCCACTGTCTCTCTGAGCCGCTGCAGTATTTAAAATGCTGTTGCCCTGAGAATATCTAGATATGCTTCACATGCAGAGACAAATGTGAACAGTAAAACAGTGATAACATTTACTAAAAGCATTTTTGCCAATACATATACTGTATATTGCAAATATGTTTCTATTCAAAGATATTATTCATCTATGTGCATTTAAATTTGCCTAATAATACTTCTTAATAATGCTTATTGGCATTCTATCAATCAGTTAGGTACTACTTGTTAATTATCACCATTAGCCAATAAGCATTAGTAGGACAGTAGGACATTAAAGGGACAGTTCACCCCAAAAAATTATCCCATTGATCCATTTTACCTGCTGGAGTGTATTCAATTGTTTACAAGTAGCTTCTTTACCCCTATGTTGGCCTTTGAAATAGCTGATTTAGCTTGTGGTATCCCAACCTATACTGAAAGTTTTGATACTAGAGTCTCAGCTATTGAATAGCCTAAGTAAACACAGCCATCAGAAGAAATTACACTCTCAGTGGGGTGCAGTCTAGTGAAGTAATAAAATGAGAGTTTTCGATTGTTCTCTTTATGCATTGAGCTTTAGTTTTCTAGACAAATATAAGATAAGGAAGCAAGTTTGTGTAAACAAAGTGATAACATAATGAGACTGAGATCTGATATTACCTGAAGCTCAACCCATTGTAATAGGCTGTGGTTTAAAATCACAATACCAGCTACTTCATATACACAAATAAACCTGAAAATGCAATTTCTCATAAATGTTATACTCTGCAGCTGGTATAACAAGTAATTTTAAAAACATTAATATAAAAACAATTTTACAGTGTACTGTCCCTTTAATAGAATGTAATACTGTTGTATTAGTTTCAGGTACATTTAAACTGCTCTTTCCATCTATTTTAGGCAAAAAACAGAATTTATGCTTACCTGATAAATTACTTTCTCTTGCGGTGTATCCAGTCCACGGATTCATCCTTTACTTGTGGGATATTCTCATTCCCTACAGGAAGTGGCAAAGAGAGCACACAGCAGAGCTGTCCATATAGCTCCCTCTCTAGCTCCACCCCCCAGTCATTCGACCAAAGGTTAGGAAGAAAAAGGAGAAACCATAGGGTGCAGTGGTGACTGTAGTTTAAACAAAACATTTTTTACCTGACTTAAATGCCAGGGCGGGCCGTGGACTGGATACACCGCAAGAGAAAGTAATTTATCAGGTAAGCATAAATTCTGTTTTCTCTTGCAAGGTGTATCCAGTCCACGGATTCATCCTTTACTTGTGGGATACCAATACCAAAGCTTTAGGACACGGATGAAGGGAGGGAACAAGACAGGTACCTTAAACGGAAGGCACCACTGCTTGTAAAACCTTTCTCCCAAAAATAGCCTCCGAAGAAGCAAAAGTATCGAATTTGTAAAATTTGGCAAAAGTATGCAGTGAAGACCAAGTCGCTGCCTTACAAATCTGTTCAACAGAAGCCTCATTTTTGAAAGCCCATGTGGAAGCCACTGCTCTGGTAGAATGAGCAGTAATTCTTTCAGGAGGCTGCTGGCCAGCAGTCTCATAAGCCAAACGGATGATGCTTTTCAGCCAAAAGGAAAGAGAGGTAGCAGTCGCTTTCTAACCTCTCCTCTTACCAGAATAGATAACAAACAAGGAAGATGTTTGTCTGAAATCCTTAGTTGCTTGTAAATAGAACTTTAAAGCACGAACTACATCAAGATTGTGTAAAAGATGTTCCTTCTTTGAAGATGGATTAGGACACAGAGAAGGAACAACTATTTCCTGGTTAATATTCTTGTTAGAAACAACTTTAGGAAGAAAACCAGGCTTTGTACACAAAACTACCTTATCTGCGTGGAACACCAGGTAAGGTGAATCACACTGTAAGGCAGATAATTCTGAAACTCTTCGAGCAGAAGAGATAGCTACCAAAAACAAAACGTTCCAAGACAACAACTTAATGTCTATGGAATGTAAAGGTTCAAACGGAACCCCTTGAAGAACTGAAAGAACTAGATTCAAACTCCATGGCGGAGCCAAAGGTTTAAAGACAGGCTTGATTCTGACTAAAGCCTGAGCAAACGCTTGAACGTCTGGTACCTCTGCCAGACGCTTGTGTAACAGGATAGACAAAGCAGATATTTGTCATTTTAAGGAACTAGCTGACAGTCCTTTCTCCAATCCTTCTTGGAGAAAGGACAATATCCTGGGAATCCTAATCTTACTCCATGAGTAACCCTTGGATTCACACCAACAAAGATATTTCCGCCATATCTTATGATAGATTTTCCTGGTGACAGACTTTCTAGCCTGAATCAGAGTATCTATAACTGACTCAGAGAACCCACGCTTTGATAGAATTAAGCGTTCAATCTCCAAGCAGTCAGACGCAGAGAAATTAGATTTGGATGCTTGAACAGACCTTGGATTAGAAGGTCCTGCCTCATTGGCAGAGTCCATGGTGGAACGGATGACATGTCCACTAGGTCTGCATACCAAGTCCTGCGTGGCCACGCAGGCGCTATTAGAATCACCGACGCCCTCTCCTGCTTGATTCTGGCAACCAGACGAGGAAGGAGAGGAAACGGTGGAAACACATAGGCCAGATTGAAGGACCAAGGCGCTGCTAGAGCATCTATCAACACCGCCTGGGGTTCCCGGGACCTGGACCCATAAAGAGGAAGTTTGGCATTCTGACGGGACACTATCAGATCCAATTCTGAAGTGCCCCATAGTTGAGTCAGCTGGGAAAATACCTCCGGGTGGAGTTCCCACTCCCCCGGGTGAAAATGACGACTTAGAAAATCCGCCTCCCAGTTGTCTACTCCTGGGATGTGAATTGCTGAGAGATGGCAGGAGTGATCCTCCGCCCACCTGATTATTTTGGTTACTTCCGTCATCGCTAGGGAGCTCTTTGTTCCCCCCTGATGATTGACGTAAGCTACAGTCGTGATGTTGTCCGACTGAAATCTGATTAATTTGGTCGCAGCTAGCTGAGGCCATGCCTGAAGAGCGTTGAATATCGCCCTCAGTTCCAGAATGTTTATCGGGAGAAGCGTTTCTTCCCGAGACCATAAGCCCTGAGCTTTCAGGGAGTCCCAGACCGCACCCCAGCCTAACAGACTGGCGTCGGTAGTTACAATGACCCACTCTGGTCTGCGGAAACATATTCCCTGAGACAGGTGGTCCTGAGACAACCACCAGAGAAGAGAATCTCTGGCCTCCTGGTCCAACTGAATTTGAGGAGACAAATCTGCATAATCCCCATTCCACTGTTTGAGCATGCATTGAAGATAATAAAACTACAATTCTAACACCACATTCACTTTACCCTCCCGAGAGACCCTAGTGCTTAGAGCCGGCAAAGAGAATGACTGGGGGGTGGAGCTAGAGGGGGAGCTATATGGACAGCTCTGCTGTGTGCTCTCTTTGCCACTTCCTGTAGGGAATGAGAATATCCCACAAGTAAAGGATGAATCCGTGGACTGGATACACCTTGCAAGAGAAATGTTTAATTCCTGCTCTTTGATATCTATATATCCACACACACACACACGTACAAAACCCTTTATCCAAACTGCATGGGACCAGAAAAGTAGTAGATTTCAGAATATTTGTATATTTGCGTCTGTAAAATAGAACAGTTTGGAGAGGGGATGGGACCAATTGTAAACAGCAATATCTTATGTCATTTAGGCAATAATTACATGTCACAACACATCTTATACATGCAACCTAAATGTAGTTTAATTTGAAAGGCTTTTGTATACATAGTACCCTAAGAAAGATTGTTCCAATGTAATCAAATTTGAAATCATGCAATCGTACAATTTCAACGATGGAATTGGGTCAGGGGGGGCGTGCCTATGACGCTAGACACTCACTCTAGGCCACGATCCAATTCAGGAAGCGCCGTTGGCTTCAGTACAGCCAGGAAGGGGTTAAGGAATATTGTTTTGGTTTGTTTTGATTACTGATAATTAAAAGGGACATGAAAGTTATACAGACTTTTATAGTTCAGAGAGACTACAATTTACTTGTTAATACAATTACTTCATTCTTTTGGTATTATTTGTTGAAAAGCATAGCTAGCTATGCTCAGGAACAGCAATGCATTATTGGGAGGAAGCTGGTGATGGTACCTATGCACATATGCCTCTTGTCATTGGCTTTTCAGATATGTTCAGATTAGCTCCCAGTAATGCACGGCTGCTTAGGAGCTGACAAAACCTATATACTTAACCCGTTTGACACTTGCAGTAGGTAAACGCAGTTATAAGCAAGCCATAAAATTATCTAGCACATTGCAGCATTTACTTGTATTTCACTTTTGACAAAACACACTAGCTATGCTCTGTAGGCTGCAAATTAACATAGCTGTAATATATAATGTTTCTGCGTATGACAATGAACATCATGCAGTATAGGACAGTTTATAAATAAAGGGACATGAAACACAATTTTTGTCTTAAAGGGATATGATTCATGATTCAGATATGCGCTTTTAAGCAACTTTCTAATTAACTCCTATTATCATATTTTATTCGTTCTCTTGGAATCTTCATTTGAAAAGCAGGAATGTAAGCTTAGGAGCCGGCCCATTTTTGGTGGGCCCAAAATGGGCCGGATGCTAAGTTTACATTCCTGCTTTTCAAATAAAGATAGAATTGCATGGTCTATCTGAATCATGAAAGAATAAAATTGGGGTTTCATATCCCTTTAAGATTCAGACAGCGCATACCTTTTTTAAACAGTTTTCCAATTTGCTTCTCTTATCCAATTTGCTTAGTTTGCCTGGTATCCTTTGTTACAAAGCATTCCTAAGTAGGCCCAGGAACTGAGAGCTGTTGATTGGTGGCTGCACATATATGCCTTTTTGTCATTGCCTCACCTGTGTTCAGCTAGCTCCCAGTAGTGCATCACTGCTCCTTCAATAAAGGATACCAAGAGAATGAAGCAAAATTGATAATAGAAGTAAATTAGAAAGTTGTTTAAAAACATATGCTCTATCCAAATCTTAAAAGGGAAAAAAAAGTTTAATGTCCCTTTAAGGAAATACTGCATTGTATACAGATATTTATTTGTACAGCACTGCAAAATTCCATAGCACTGGGTACCTATACAATAATAAAGCTGCAAAGTATGAATATTTACACTGATATATTAAGAGCAGTGTGCACATTATCACTGTTTATAATGTTACAGTGCAGTGTTTTCATTACCAGTGTTCAGATACTCATAATGAACATGCTGCACTGTAGATTATGAGTATCTATACTCTGATAAAATACACACTCCCCTATGACAATGAGTAGATTTACCCTTATAATGAACATTTTAAATATGTATATACCGATGATTAAATAAATACTCTATTAGTAATTTAATTGCATGTACAATCTCATAGCTGTCCTCTTTCTGCACCGCATAAATACTCAGAAAAGCATATTTTTGTGGTTCATTGACTCAGCCTTTAAAAGATATTTGCCTGGAGGGTACATCATATGGAGGGAAATGGGCCGATTAAAGATTCACGCAAGAATGTGTTCTTAGCCAACACTAACTTTATCAGTGTATAGCTAGCATGCATCATTATAAAGCACTGTTGGCTATTAAAGAAGAGACAATTTTCAGTATGCAGTGCTGTGTGTGTTTAGTTCACAGCTCTATACATTGCAGTACAGCATATAATAAATCACTAGACACTCAACATACATATAAAGAACAGCACGTATCAGTACCACTCAACATCATTATAAAGTGGTGTATTAGCATTGTATATTCAGCATTATCAACTCATGAATGTATAGCATTACAGAGTGCAGCATATTTATTATTGATATATGCTCAGCATTATCAGCAGCATGAAACATTGTTTTCAGTGCTAACTCTTTAAAAGGGACAGTAAAGTAAAAATTAGAAGTTGATTTAGATAGAGCATGCAATGTATACCCCCAACTGTCCCTATTTTCATGGGACAGTCACGGTTTTAGGGGGGTCTGTCCCACGATGATTGATGTCTGTTCCGAAATTGCCCCATGCATTTTTTTTTTAAATTCTATTGAGCCCAAACATGGTCATCACGTGACCACATACTACCACTACACAGTGAGTGGTTTTTGGTGCATGTGTCGTGTTGACTCGTCTTTGAGCTCAGACATGAGAAGACAGCGACCGAGACGCGGTGTTGTCTCGAGGACTAACTTGAAAGTTCTGATTAATCACATCAGGAGTCTCACTGTGTCTACTTACTAGTGGAGTGTGCTGCGAGTCTCTGAGGACAGCAGTCACGGGTAAGATCTGAGAGAAGTTCAGACTCAGATCATCAGCATTGCTAGAGATTTATCTCCCCTTTAATACCAGGCTGTTTGTACACAATTAATTGCTTTACAGTGTACGATGGCTTTTGCAACATACTCCTATCCCTATAGTGTGTGGTTTGACCGCATCCAGTCTCCATTATTATCTCATGTAAAGCAGGCACTGCTTCTAATCCTGTGTGTTGGAGAGACGTCTTAATACCCAGGCAGTAGGGTGAGGGGACAAGAGGCAGGCTGATATCAAACCATTGCTACCACTAAAAGTTGAAAAAAGTCAGATCAAAGTGTGTAGCGGCAGGAGGGGGGGGGGGGGCAGGGCCGCTGGTGCAGCAGCAAGGGATATGTGTCTGCTCAGCTAGTTTAATTTTTTGCAGAGTGAACTGTAGTTGTCTCTGGAACATTCGGCAGCATAAGTAAAATTATTTGAAAGTTGTATACAGGGCTGAAGTTTTTGTCGGATTTATATACTGCTCCAAATCCCTTGTTTTACACATAGCTCAGGTGTATCATGTACAAACTTAAAGGGACAGTCTACACCAGAATTTTTGTTGTTTTAAAAAGGTAGATAATCTTTATTACCCATTCCCCAGTTTTGCATAGCCAACAGTTATATTAATACGGTTTTTACCTCTGTGATTAACTTGTATCTAAGCCTCAGCAGACTGCCCCCTTATTTCAGTTCTTTTAACAGACTTGCATTTTAGCCAATCAGTGCTCACTCCACAGTAATTTCACATGCATGAGCTCAATGTTATCTATATGAAACACATTAATTGATGCCCTCTAGTGGTGAAAAATTGTCAAAATGCATTTAGATTAGAGCCAGCCTTCAAGGTCTAAGAAATTAGCATATAAACCTCCTAGGTTTAGCTTTCAACTAAGAATACCAAGAGAACAAAGCAAAATTGGTGATAAAAGTAAATTGTAAAGTTGTTTAAAATGACATGCCCTATCTGAATCATGAAAGTTTATTTTGGACTTGACTGTCCCTTTAAGAAAAACACTGTACAAAAAAAAGTAGCAACTTTAATTTGTTAGGAATATTCCTTCTGCTGTCAGTTAAAGGGATAGTAAAGTCCAAATTAAACTTTCGTGATTTAGATAGAACATGTCATTCTAAACTACTTTCTAATTTACTTTCACAGCTAGAAGGCGCTAGTTCATGTTAGTTTCATATAGATAACAGTGTGCCCATGCACGTGAAGTTATTTAAAGGGACAGTAAACCTTAAAATTAATGTTATATAATTCTGCACATAGTGCAGAATTATATAACAACATATTAGCCAACCATTATTTAACATAATATTGCCTTTTTATTTTTTTAGCAAAAAATGCTGTTTTACAGCTGGCCCGATGCACTGAGGAAAAAAAACAGACCCGCTCAGCAGAGCCCAGAGAGCGTGTCTGTAAAACAGCGTTTTTAGCTAAAAATAAAAAGGCAATATTATGTTAAATAATGGTTGGCTAATATAATGTTATATAATTCTGCACTATGTTGTGCAGAATTATATAACATTAATTTTAAGGTTTACTGACCCTTTAAGAGTCAGCACTAATTGCCTAAAATGCAAGTCTGTCAAAAGATCAGAGATAAGGAGGCAGTCAGCAGAAGCTTAGACACAAGGTAATTACAGACGTAAAAGTATATTTCTATAACAGTGTTGGTTATGCAAAACTGGGGAATGGTAAAATAAAGGGGATTATCTATCTTTTAAAATAATAACATTTTTGCTGTTTACTATCCCTTTTGTTTCAAGTAAAGTTTGCACACATTACAGGTTGCAGACTGGGGAAGGAAGCTTGGTGTGGTTACCTAGGCAACCAGAAAGCACCCCCTAGTAACAAAAGTCAGTTATCAGAGTGCTTATACTTTAGTTGAAATGGTTTTTATTGAACAGCATATATATAGTACAACACATCTTTTACAATTTCCATTAAGGCCTTCCCCCTCCTTTCTCTGGCAATAAGTCTTTTGAGTTCAGAGTTCATCACCTCAGTTGTGATTTAAGAGGCCTAGTCCAGCAGGCTAGCAGTCTCTATCTTTACACCTTGAACTTTGATTAATATGGATCAGGAAGTAATCACTTGCAGTGTGTGTTACATCTCATCTTTGAGACTGATTGAGTATAGAGGATGTGTCTGTAGAACTGTTGGAATGGTTCAGATTTCCCTGAGCATTCTTTTCCTCTATTTAGTGTAGCTGCATTTTTATAAAACTCATATAACACCCAATAAAACTCTCCCATCCCCCCTTAAACTTAAACCTAAACAAAAACTTGCCTGTCTTCATTTTGATCCTGTCGCCGATCCAGGGAGAGAGCCCCTTTCAACCTAGATTTAAAAATGTCTTATGGTGTCGCCCCCTGTCCTTCGTCTCCCCATGTATACCCAAGCCTTCAATTGCCCGTATTGATGCATTCCCTTTCCTAAATGATAGTTAATGGCCACTTAGTATCCAATAGTTCCATAAGATGTTGTTCATGGTTAGCTTGAATAAATGATGCCGACTCAGATAATCTATATGTAATCTTAATTTTCTCCATTACCTCCCCCCACGAGGGTATCCCCGTTTTCCAATATCGAGCTACACTTATCCTGGTGGCTGTGCAAAGTATGCGTATGAATGTGTTTGTTGCTGAATTGAATGGTTTCACTCGTTCATTTAATAGAGCTTGAGTCATTGTTAAAGTAATATCTTCGAAGAGCACCTCGCTCAGTAGCCTAGATAGATTAGTCCATATTTGTTGTATCTGTGGGCAATCCCACCACATATGACTATATGTGCCTAATTCCTTGCATCCCCTATAGCAATCCTTACTTCTGTGTTGAGTGTAGTGTGACGTGATAACCGGGGTTAAATACCACCTGAATACTGTTTTTATGCAGTTTTCCCTAAAGTCTGCACTAATCATACCCCTTCCTGAGTTATATAATGTCTCTTCCCATTCTTCCCTTGAGCGTACAGTGTTAGTGTCTCGTTCCCATTTGACCATCAAAGGAGATTTTGAGATAGACTTGGCTGTTTGCAGTGTGAGATAGATAGTAGAAATTAGTTTTTTATGTCTGGAGTCAGTGCTGCATAGCTTTTCAATTGTAGTCAGGTTTTTCCTCTCTATTTGAGGCAATACCTTAGTGATCGCTGACGCTATTTGTAAGTACAAAAACCAATGTAATTTATCTGGTAGTATTTTTTCTTGTATCTGTTGATGTGTAGCTATTTTACCTTTGTGGAGAAAGTCCGCCACCCTGTAGAGCCCTTTATTCACCCATTTCCCTATTTGTCTATGGAAGTCTTGGCATATCAATGTCCTTAACGGTCTTTTTAGTGAATCTGTTGGGAGCAGCCCTAATTTAGTGTTTAGTGAATACCACAATGACAACATTTCTTCTATAGTTTTTGGAGTGTTTGGCATTTTCTGTTTATGCTTCTCTCTGTCCCATAATATATCATCTGGGTGTTCGTAGCCCATCATCAGGGCCTCAATCCTAACCCATGTCAGAGTGTTATTTTTTTGCCCCAGCAGTGTAGTTTGCGCCAATCTTGCTGAATAGTAGTAATTAGTCAAATTTGGAACTCCAACTCCCCCAAGTTGTCTGTGTTGCATTAATACCTGTGAGGGTATTCTAGCTTTCTTGTTCCCTCTGAGAAAGCCGACCAAATCTGTCTGGAGTTTATTAAGTTCTGGTAAGGGGATTTTAATTGGCAGAGCCCTGAAGAGATATAATAGTCTTGGGAGGATATTCATTTTAATCGCTGTCAGTCGGCCATACCATGAGAAACCTCCTCCCCTCCAATTTTTAATCTCTTTCCTAATACCCTTGTACAAAGGGACATAGTTCAGTTTATATAGTTGTGTATAGTCGTTAGAGATCTTAACTCCTAGGTATTTAATTGCCTCTTTGGCCCATATAAGTGAGAAATTGGTTTCAATTAGTTTTTTTGTGTGAGTTGGGAGGGCGATGGGTAATGCTTCACACTTGTCTTGGTTAATTTTGTACCCAGAAATAGTGGAATATTCTTGTATAATTTGATATAGATGTGGTAGGGATATTAGTGGCTTTGTGAGAGTGAGGAGAACGTCGTCTGCAAATAGTGAGATTTTGAATTCCTCCCCCCCTATTAGGATCCCATGTATTTCTGTAGCTAGGCGAATCCTTGCTGCTAGAGGTTCAATGCAAATTGCAAACAGGAGTGGCGACAGGGGACAGCCCTGTCTTGTGCCGTTTCTAATGTCTATCCTTTTAGATTGATAGCCTGCTGCTCTTATGTGTGCTGTGGGAAATGAGTATATACTTTTTAGAGCTTCAACAAAGGGTCCTTCAAATCCCATCTTGGCCATGACCTCTAGCATGTAGTCCCAATCTATTCTATCGAACGCCTTCTCCGCATCCAACGATAGAAGCAGAGAAGGCGTCCGTGTTTTGTTTAAATAGTCAATCAGGGATATTGTGCGTCTAATATTGTCTGGGGCCTCTCGATCTAAAATGAACCCCACCTGGTCCGGATGAATTAGGGCTGGTAAATGTGTCTTAAGTCTGTTTGCCAAGATTTTAGTAAAAATCTTTATATCTTGATTAATCAAGGATATTGGTCTGTAGCTTTGGCATACTTTTGGGTTGCGACCTGGTTTGGGTATGACGATTATTTTAGCTTGTAAAATCTCTTTCGGGATTTCTTTTCCTTGTAGTATGTCGTTACAGAATTTAACTAAGTGGGGAGTTAGACTTGATTTAAAGAGCTTATAGTATTCCCCCGGGAATCCATCCGGACCAGCCGCCTTCCCTGGCTTAAGTTCCTTGATCGCTGTCAGGACCTCCCTAGCTGACACCTCTCCGTTTAGTGCATCATTAACTGTATTATCTATTTGTGTGAGTTTGGAGTTGTCTAAAAAGGTATGTACCAGTTGTCTTTTCAGATCACTTTGGTCTGTTTTTTTCCCATCATATAGGTGGGCATAATATGTAGCAAATTCATCCGCTATCTCTTGTGGATTTGAGGTGTATGTGCCGTCATTCCTCTGTATAGTTGGAATGGAGAAAGATTTAGTTTGTTCCCTGAGTTTATGTGCTAAAAATGTATCCGGTTTGTTGGAGTATAGAAAATAAAATGCTTTCAACCTATGGCCTGCTCTAATAGACATCCTATTTAAGATCGTTGCTAATTCTAGTCTCTTAGCTTGTAATTCTTGGAATGTTGTATTTGATAATTGTTGTTGGTGCAGTTTAGTGAGGGCGTCTATCTGAGTCTGTAAGGAGTCAATTTGAGTCCTATTAGTTTTGGATATGATCGCTTTTTCTTTTATTAGTAACCCCCTTAAGTAGGGTTTGTGTGCCGCCCATGTATAGATTGAGTTAGCTGTGGTACCCATATTCAGAGTCCAATATTCGTTTAAAGCTTACGTGGTGGAGTCTAGTATGCCTGGTTTCTGTATTACGCTAGGATCATAACTCCATGATCTTGCTGAGCTAATGTGAAATGTATCTTTAATTGTCACCTGAACGATGGAGTGATCAGACCATGCACACGCATGTATAGTGGATGATACCAAGTCTGGGATCCATATTTGGCTTAAGTAAACATAGTCCAGTTTTGAGTATTTCTTATGTACATGTGAGTAGTAGGTGTAATCTAATGTCTTCCCGTATAGGGTGTCCCATGAGTCCATAATGTTCTGTGAGAGAAAGACTTCTTTAATTTTTTTAACTATGGAGTTGTGCCTCATCTGCTTTTGAGTTAGTTTAGAGTTATTTTGTGGCTGGTGTGCATACATTTCAACATTGAAATCCCCTCCAAATATTATCCTATCTTGTGACCATTGTGTCAATAGGTATGAAATGTGGGAGAAGAATGAAATTTGTGTTTCGTTGGGTGCATCTATATTGCATAGAGTAATATGTTTGTCTCTAAGCCTCCCTCTCACTATTAGGTATCTCCCGTCTGGGTCGCTAGTCATTTCCTCCATCACAAACCCTAGGGATCTATGTATTAGAATCGACACCCCTCTCTTTTTTTTGTCTGTAGTTGAATGGTAATGTTGTGTAAAACACTTTGTCCAGTATTTAGGGATCACATCTTTAGTGAAATGGGTCTCTTGCAAAAATATTATGTTAGCTCTAAGTCGCAAGTATTGAGTCAGTGCAGTCCTTCTTTTATGGTCTGTGTTGAGGCCCCTCACATTGTGTGAAATTAAATGTATGTCACCCGTCATTTACTTACAGTTTGGTGTCGGGGGCTCTCCCCTCTGGATCCGCCACCTCATTGATCTTTTCCTTTCTCTCTTAGGGCTGATAGATATGTCACTTTTCATTCTCTTTATCCCCTCCTTGAGTTTCACATGTACTTCGGATAAATGACATAGACAATCAAAAGCAAGCTTACCCACTGGTAGGATACATATTAATCTTGGTTCAGCATTTCCTGCATCTTTTTTGAAGACAGTACAATTAATATAAAACAAGTTTCTTTCACAGTTTCTAACTACATGTAAAAGAAAAACCATAAAAATGAAAACAAGAACTCCTCCTTCATCCTCTTCTCCCCCTCTCCCTATAGAAATTATAATATTAATACATTAGTTTCCCACTGCTATTAGAAAGTCTATGGGCATAGTTAACGTTCGTCCCTAACTCAGATAAACCATATCTTGAGTCTCATTTAACTTGTTTTTGATAGGCCTGATCTGACCAGGCAAATAGTTACCAATTTGAGTATCTTAAAGATCAATTTGGCTTGTCATCTATTACTTCTTGGATTCGTGGACTCTCATGTTTGTGTTTTGTATCAGAGCGTCATGTCTTAGCTTTTTTCTTTGCGACCCTTGTCCATTTTTGTCTTTGCGACTGGTTCAAACCAGTGGGTGGCTGTGGTCTGTCTTCTTTCTGCTCTGTTTGTGGTAGTTCAGGAGTTTCCAAATTGAGTTTATTACAAATCCTTGGTATCTCTGATGGTTCCCTGAGGTTCAATGCTTTACCATTGTGTGCGATGTGTAGGTTAAAAGGGAACCCCCATCTATATCTGATCTGGTGTTTCCTTAATAGTGATGTAAGAGGTCTTAGATAGCTTCTTCGCTGCAGTGTCTTGAGACATAGATCTTGGTAGAATTGGATCACCGATCCTTGAAATTTGAATGTGGGGTTCTTCCGTGCTGCTGTCAGGACTTCTTCTTTTTCTGGAAATCTAGAGAATTTAACTACCACATCTCTTGGTGGAGCTTCTCCCTTTGGTTTGGCTCGTAGTTCTCTGTGTGCTCTTTCCAGTTGGAATTTTCCTTCCTCTGTGTCACCTGTAATAGCTTGAAAGAGCTGGAATAGATAGATATTTAGTTCCTCTGTTGAGATAGATTCTGGGATTCCTTTTAAACGCAGATTGCATCTGCGGCTTCTGTTTTCAAGATCTTCTAATTTGTCCTGTAAATCGTTGATCTCTTGCTGTTGTGTAGATATCTGTTGGGTAACATTAGTAAGATCCTCTGTTACTGAGGTTTCAGCTTCCTCCAGGGCCATTACTCTAGAACCCAGTTCTGTGACATCTTGTTTTATTTCAGTTAAACTGCTAGTCACTGTATTCTGGAAAGCATCAAATTTATCCCAAAGTTTCTCAAAGTTTTTATTAATATCTTTTTTAGATACAAGGGTTCTCAGGTCTGCTTTTGTTACAGGGATAGAGTCATCTTCCTGCATCTGTGAATCTGAATCAGAGTCTATATCTTCTTCTGCAGCATTGACTGTGGATTCTAACATTTTCTCTTTAAGAGGTTTAAAGAACAAGGCAGCTGCTGGTGTTTTAGTTCCCTGAGAGGATTTAGTTTGTTTTCTGGCTGTCATAGTAGCTGTGAGAGATCAAAACCACGCAAGTATAGGTTATATCATAGAAAATACCGATTTATACACAACCATTCAATCTTGTATAGTCCCTTATTATTGAGGATAAATGCGTGGAATGATTAGACTTCTTCTACCAGAATACAAGTGATCTTGTTAATAGTTATTGCAGACAACAACAAAAAAATCCCCATACATTCATATCGCTTTACAGCTGCTGTCAGTCATTATATTTCCATTTTTGTCTTGCTGTTATTTTCATCATAGCCCTGAGTTAGCAGCATCGTCTCCTTCTAATGTTGGTATGATGCTTTGGGTTGGGTGATCTTTATTATTTTATATGTTCAGCCACAGCAACACAATAAATCAAAATAATATCCCTTATGTTTGATCGCTTTATCAGGAGTGCATCAGAGCATTTGCAGCTTATTCATTTAGCCGACATATTACTCCCCTTTCTGTATCCTGGGCCTTGGTTGTATGTTTATTAAGTTATGCAGAGTATTGGCCCCATTGTCATGGTCCCTCAAACCTCCGTTTACATCTGAGTGTTTGATAGTATGACCGGGTGACTTTTCCCCTCTCACCTTACATGTCTCTGCTCGTGTTCGCTCAGCTTGTTCCCTGCATCAGCCTTCCGGTCTGTGTTGCAGGTTTTCTTTGCAGCCTCCCGACTCTTACATTGACCGCTTTCTTTAGTGTTGCTTACTTGGCTGCAAGGTGAGGGTCCGTCACTAAGTACCGCTGAATTGTTGAACTCCTATGCGAGTTTCTAGTTGTTTTTCAGGGTCCGTCGGCTCCGTGGTCAAGATGGCGGATGTCTCCGCATGATCTTCTGTCTATTTACAGCTTGCCTCTATGTCTCACTTTCGGAGTCGCTGCCTTCCTTCTCCGATCAATCAGTGTGCCTTCATAAGCTTCCACACTTGTTTGTGGCCAGTTGTTTGCCCTCTGTGGTCATTTATTTTAGCAGTGGTTAGCGGAGCTCCTCTAATCCGCCGCCATCGCTGTTGAGCGTCAAGCTCCGCCCCCGAGTGCTTATACTTTAAAGGGACATAATACTCATATGCTAAATCACTTGAAACTGATGCAGTATAACTGTAAAAAGCTGACAGGAAATTATCACCTGAGAATCTCTATGTAAAAAAAGGAAGATATTTTACCTCACAATTCCCTCAGCTAAGCAGAGTAAGTTCTGTGTAAAAAGTTATACTCAGCTGCAGGTTAAAAATAAATAAAAAAGTGAAGAAATGAACAGCAGCCAATCAGCAGTGCTAGGGTCATGAACTCTTTTACTGTGATCTCATGAGATTTGACTTAACTCTCATGAGATTTCATAGTAAGCTTCCTTTAACCTGAATAGGGAAATAATATGAGAGTGCACGAGGCTCATCCCCTTAGCTGTCCCAGGACAGACATACTAATAATGCTGCTTAGAAATCCTTTACAATGGGATGTGGCTACTGAGGAACTTTTGAGGTAAAATATCTTTCTTTTTTACATAGAGATGT
>NC_069501.1:497326871-497476871 GCF_027579735.1 Bombina bombina | reverse complement strand
GGGAATACCCATGATGCTATGCACGCCCCCAGCCCAATTCTGGGGTTAAAATAGTATGCTCTATCTGCATCATGAACAACATAAAATTGTGTTTCAGGTCCTTTTAAGCAGTAGGATTTCTTACCAGCCGATGAGCAATCAATCCTTAAAGGGACACTGAACCCAATTTTTTTCTTTCATGATTCAGATAGAGAATGAAATTTTAAGCAATATTCTAATTTATTCCTATTATCAAATTTTCTTTGTTCTCTTGCTATCTTTATTTTAAAAGCAGGAATGTAAATCTTAGCAGCCAGCTCATTTTAGGTTTAGCACCATGGATAGTCCTTGCTTATTGGAGGATTACATTTACCCACCAATAAAGCAAGAATAACCCAGGTTCTCAACAAAAAATGGGCTGGCTCCTAGGCATCACATTCCTGCTTTTTAAATAATGATAGCAAGAGAACGAAGACAAATTGATAATAGGAGTAAATTAGAAAGTTGCTTAAAATAGCCTGTTCTATCTGAATCATGAAAGAAAAGAAAAATGGGTTTAGTGTCCCTTTAATGCCTAGTTGTCCTCATACATGAACTTCTTATAAACTATTTGAAAATTAACTCTAAACACACTTTTTCATGCAAAAACGAAAAAACAAACAAAAATATATATAGGAAAAGTATGTTTAAATAGAATTTACATACGTACACACACTATTAATAGAAAACTGCATTACAAATGTTCTCACCTCTGTTGGGGCGGTATTAAAGTGTCCCTTACATGAACAATGCCAATGAAGGGGAAGTGCTCTTCACCCCGGAGCCAGTCTTTATGATGAGATTTGACAGCATCTTGTAAGGTAAAAGAAAATATAAGTCAATAGTTAAATTGTCTTCATCTCCATATACCCCTCCAAAAAACAAGCAAAAACCTCTCCATAATAATGTACACAATGCTTTTTTTTCCCTGCTCTACCACCTGCACTCCTTAAAACATAAAAAAAATATATGTGACTGAGTAGCACTATGTTCATGTTTTGAAAGGCACCAAAATATATATATGTGTGTGTCAGTGTGTGTCATAAAGATTTTATTTTCTGTTCACGCTCTATTTTCCACACTTCAGAGCTGTCCACCTGGTGAGCGCTGATAGAAAAGACTATACTTCCCCCAGGCCACAGACTAAAAACCCCTTTTGTTTCCATTTCTTTCAATCCAAAAGTGCAGGTTGCAGTGATTTAATTGGGCAGTGCAAATACAGCACTTACACTGATATCATATACATACTATTGGGTTAAGGCAGGGGTGGGCAAGAGGTAAGATCACGGTCTACCAGTGGACTGTGAGTGAATTGTGAGGTGACCGCCTGTATTTCCAAAGTCTGCATAGTAAGAGAAAGATTTCACCATCGTAGATGTGTGAGAAATCTCTTACTTATGCAGACTGCTAAACATGCCTATCAGCGCGCAGGACTCATATCGTGCCTCATGGGTATAGCATTACATATATATAACTTACATACGAGTTTCACGTGATCCTCAGCACCAAAATTCTACTACACAACCATCTTCACAAGAGACAAGAAGGCTGCTACAAGTGTGGTGAATGGATTGCAAAATGAATGACATATGAGCTGACCAATGATGGTGAATCATGGTGTTTTTTTTTTTTTTAGTTAGGTGACCACATCACTTGGAATAAAATTTGAGGTAGCCCTTGCCTTACAAAAGTCTGCCCACCTCTGGGTTAAGGGGAACAGTAACATACCAACATACATAGAACAGTAACATACCAATGATTTTCTCCACCATGTCAAACATTTGTTTCTCTTCCTCTTCCAACCTTCGCCAGTGATATCGCAGGATTAACAAGAATAGCCAGAGGATGAGGATAACTGAGAAAAAGAATAAGATCACTTACTTTTAAACAAGTAATACAATTTAGAACAGCTGAACTGCAACAATGTTCTTGTCATTCATTCAACACTAGGAAAACAGCAGAATATGAACCCTGCCAAACATTTTCTGTAAGTTTTAGATTACCTATAAACAGTGTTTAAATGCAAATATTTTTATGTTCAATAGAAAAATTAAAAACATTTTACAGTTTATTTTTTAATATGTGTACACAATATGAAATAGCTTGTAGAAAAGGAATATCCACGCTTTGGTAGAATGAATAAAAGTAATACTTTATTGTCAAATATTAAAAAACTTTGACATAGCCGAATACAAAGCTCAAAAAAGCGCAGCATATACAGCTTACGCGTTTCAGGAAACTCCCGTACTCATAGCCTAATACATGCATGCTCTGATTAGTTTAAACACAATATAAAAGACACAATGGAAGCCCCTAATTTCTAAATGGCACAGGAAACTACTTATAATGTTAAAGGGACATTATACACTCATTTTTTTCTTTGCATAAATGTTTTGTAGATGATCTATTCATACAGCCCATAAAGTTTTTTTTGTAAATTCTTTTTATAGTTTTGCTTATTTTTTTATGAACATTGCTCTGATTTTCAGACTCCTAACCAAGCCCCAAAGTTTTAGGAGAATACCGTCATATACCTACTCCAGCTTGCTCCTGTTTGTGTAAAGGGTCTTTTCATATGCCAAAGAAGAGGGAGGGTCTTATTTCCCACTTGCAGTGGGCTTTCCAGCTACCTTTTCAACAGAGCTAAACTGAGAGCTTCTAAGTAAGTTTTTATACAGTTTTATACTGGATTTTTATATCAGTATCTGTGCATATTATTCTTTATAGTAGTGTCTATTACATGCAGTTATATGAAAATGAGTGTATACTGTCCCTTTAAATAATTATTTAGGACACAAATTAAGCAAATTTTCCAAAATTTCTTCTCACAAGGTTGCTTGATCTAAGATCGACTGTGGGTTTTCAGATCTATATAAAAAAGGTACATTAAACGCGTTGCTGTTGTAATCTAAAATATTTAAGTGTGATTTAAAAAAAAAAATTTTTTTTTATAATAATTATATAGAATACTTTAGTCATTTTAACGGTATTTTATCTTAGACATTGTTTGGCCTTTCAAATTGTGCAGAAATTGAAGTGCAGACTGCAGACCTCACAACACAGTACACAGCCAACGTTTGAGCAATCTGGAAATTAAAAGGGACATGAAACCCAATTTTATTTAGATAGAGCATCCAATTTTCAACAACTTTCCAAATTTCCTCTTATCTAAATTTGTTTCATTCTACTGGTATCAACTGTTGAAGAAGCAGCAATGCATTGCAGAACGCATGGATTGAGCCAATAATATGAAGTACGTGTACAGCCTCCAATCAGCTGCTCCTGAGTCTATCTTGGTATCCTTTTCAACAAAGGATACAACGATAACAAAGCAAATTAGATAATAAAAGTAAATTGGAAAGTTGTTTAAAATCAAACGCTCTATCTGAATCATAAATCAAATTGGGTTCCAGATAGGTTAAAAAAAAATCAAGAAGCCCAATACTTTATAGAAACTGAAACTTTACATTAACTTTTAAGACATTTGTACAACTAATATGATATTAAACAAACATCTGCATATTATACTCAAGCTAACTATTGCTTTCAATGCATCAGTTCAGAATTTTTTGTGTTTGGTGCATATATATATATATATATATATATATATATATATATATATATATATATATATATATATATTTTATGATAGAGATGATAGAGATAGAGATGATAGAGTTGATAAGAGATGCTTTCATGGTGTCTCTGTGATGCACAAGAATTGTTCTATTGTTTTTAATGTTCTGTATATATCTATTTTAAGGGATGTGGTCGGACAGCATCACAGCATGGATACTCCAGTCGTATCAGTGTACATACATGTAACTGAAGTGTATCTCCAGTGATATCCTTATATGAATTTTCCATTACGATATCTACGTACACGGCCATGATCAGAATCTATATACACCAATGTGAATATCGTAATGAATGATTGGAGGGATGTAAAGGATTTTCTAGTCTGTTTAGTGGATGAGCCGTAATGCTGCCCGATCACTATGGTTTATATTTGACACAATGGTTTGTTATTCGGTCTCCATGCTAACGGACTGTGCTTGCCCGCGGTTGATGGCATGTCATGTCTGGTCGGATGGCGATTATATCATCAGCGGCGGACATAGTGAGTCTAATGAGACTGGCTTTTCAGGTTTTTAAAGCGGGTAGGAGAGACTGGGATAGTTGCTTTTAGGTTCATTCTATTTGTCATTACACAACATTTGACAAAGGTGCGAGGGGAGCACCAAAACGTTATGTCTGTTCTTATTTTGTAATGATGGATTAAACGCCAAGTTTTATGAAAAGACCAGCTAGTACCTTTTTTGTGAATTGGATCTCTATGTTGCTGTGGAAGTGCACCCTGGCTGCTGCAAGAATTGTAAGACTGTGCTTACCCTATTTTTTCCTTTTTTTTTTTAAATAATAGAATTAAACACATCAGAAGGGGGGGGGAGGCTTCTACATAAATGTAACCTTAAAGGGTCATTAAAAACTCCCCAAACTCTCCATATACATTAGGTGCAGTTTGTCACTTTTGTATTTTTATTTCTTTACACACACACACACACACACAAATCACAAGGGGCCCCATCAATTAAAACGCTGTCCTGAACAAGATATGAACACACAAATTGATTTGGCTGGGCACAATATAAATTTGTGCCAAGCCTTAAAGGGACAGTCTACACCAGAATTTTTATTGTTATAAAAGATAGATAATCCCTTTATTACCCATTCCCCAGTTTTGCATAACCAACAGTTATATTAATATACTTTTAACCTCTGTGATTATCTTGTATCCAAGCCTCTGCAAACTGCCCATTTATTTCAGTTCTTTTGACAGACTTGCAGTTTAGCCAATCAGTGCCTGCTCCCAGATAACTTCACAAGCACAGTGTTATCTATATGAAATACATGAACTAAGACCCTCTAGTGGTGAAAAACTGTTAAAATGCATTCTGAAAAGAGGTGGCCTTCAAGGTCTAAGAAATTAGCATATGAACCTCCTAGGTTAAGCTTTCAACTAAGAATACCAAGAGAACAAAGCAAAACTGGTGATAAAAGTAAATTGGAAATTTGTTTATGACATGCTCTATCTGAATCATGAAAGTTTTTTTTGGCCTAGACTGTCCCTTTAAGTTTAGCCACGAAGACCTGAAACAAGGGAGTGAGCTTGCTATGCATACTATCATACAACACTGCAATTGACCTATAACCCTGGTCAGATTAATATTTAAATATATTAAAATATATTTATATATTATAAAAGTTTGTGGTCTGAATCTCATAAAAAAAACAAACAGACTAATACTTGTAGAGAACAATAGAAAAACAAATTATGCTTACCTGATTTCATTTCCATCGTGGGGAGGAGAGTCCACAGCTTCATTCATTACTTTTGGGAATAAAGAACCTGGACACCAGGAGGAAGCAAAGACACCCCAGCCAAAGGCTTAAATACCTCCCCCACTCCCCTCATCCCCCAATCATTCTGTCAAAGGAACAGCCATAGAAATATCAGGGTATAAAAGGTGCCAGAAGATAAATTTAATTTAGGTCCGCCCACCGGAGCTACGGACGGGAGCCGTGGACTCTCCTCCCCATGATGGAAATGAAATTATCAGGTAAGCATAATTTATGTTTTCCAGCTAAAGGGGAGGAGAGTCCACGGCTCCATTAATTACTTTTGGGAAACATATACCCAAGCTTTAGAGAACACTGAATGAAACCGGGAGAGTAAAAAGGCGGATCCTAATCAGAGGGCACCACAGCCTGTAAAACCTCTCCCAAAAACAGCTTTCGCAGAAGCAAAAACATCAGATTTGTAAAAGTGTGTAAGAAGGACCAGGTAGCCGCCTTACAAATCTGCTCCATAGAGGACTCATTCTTGAAGGCCCAAGATGAAGCCACAGCTCTAGTTCAATGAGCCGTGGAGGCTTATGTCCCGCTGTCTCATAGGCCAAGCGAATCAAACTCCTCAACCAAAAAGACAAAGAAGTAGAAGAGGCCCTCTGCCCCTTGTGCTTCCCGGAATACACCACAAAAAAATGTAGACTTTCTAATATCCTTTGTAGCCTGAGAATAGAACTTCAAGGCACGAACCACATCGAGATTATGAAGTAACCTCTCCTTAGAAGACGAAGGGTTAGGACACAAAGGAGGAACAATTATTTCCTGATTGATGTTACGGTTAGACACCACCTTGGGAAGAAACCCCAAACCGGTGCGAAGAACCACCTTATCCGCATGAAAAATAAGGTAAGGAGGCTTGCATTGCAAGGCAGCAAGCTCCGATACTCTGTGTGCCGATGCAATAGCCAACAGGAAGAGAACCTTCCAGAACAGAATCTTAACGTCAATGGAGTGCATAGGCTCAAACGGAACCCTCTGCAATACCTTAAGGAGCAAGTTTAAGCTCCATGGGGGAGTAGACTGCCTAAAGAAAGGCCTGATTCTAGACAGAGCCTGAATGAAGGATTAAATGTCAGGAAGCTCAGCGAGTCTCTTGTGCAGCAAGACTGATAATGCCGAAATCCGTCCCTGTAACCGCTACACTACAGAAAATTTTGATGTTAAAAAGTGGGAGAAAGGGGGGAAGGAATATATGTAAAAACAATCTAAGGGATCTAGGTGTGTGATGTGTCAGGTGGGAGGCTGATCTCTGCACTAAAGCTAAAATTAACCCTGCAAGCTCCCTACAAGCTACCTAATTAACCCCTTCACTGCTAGCCATAATACAAGTGTGATGCGCAGCGGCATTTAGCGGCCTTCTAATTACCAAAAAGCAATGCCAAAGCCATATATGTCTGCTATTTATAAACAAAGGGGATCCCAGAGAAGCATTTACAACCATTTGTGCCATAATTACACAAGCTGTTTGTAAATAATTTCAGTGAGAAACCTAAAGTTTGAGAAAAAGTGAAAGATTTTTTTTATTTGATCGCATTTGGCAGTGAAATGGTGGCATGAAATATACCAAAATGGGCCTAGATCAATACTTTGGGTTGTCTACTACACTACACCTAAAATGAATCCTACAAACTTCCCTACTAGCCATAATACAAGTGTGGTGCGCAGCGGCATTTATCGGCCTTCTAATTACCAAAAAGCAATGCCAAAGACATATATGTCTGTTATTTCTGAACAAAGGGGATTCCAGAGAAGCATTTAGAACAATTTGTGCCATAACTGCACAAGCTGTTTGTAAATAATTTCAGCGAGAAACCTAAAATTGTGAAAAATGTAACTTTTTTTTTATTATTATTTGATCGCATTTGTCTGTGAAATAGTGGCATGAAATATACCAAAATGGGCCTAGATCAATACTTTCGGATTTCTTCCAAAAAAAATAAAAATATATCTATCTATCTATATCTCTCTCTATATATATATATATATATATATATATATATATATATATATATATATATATATATATATATATATATATATATACATACATACATACATACACATACACACACACACACGTCAAGGGATATTCAGGGATTCCTGAAAGATATCAGTGTTCCAATGTAATTAGCGCTAATTTTGAAAAAAAGTGGTTTGGAAATAGCAAAGTGCTACTTGTATTTATTGTCCTATAACTTGCAAAAAAAAGCAAAGAACATGTAAACATTGGGTATTTCTAAACTAGGGACAACATTTAGAAACTATTTAGCATGGGTGTTTTTTGGTGGTTGTAGATGTGTAACAGATTTTGGGGGTCACATTTAGAAAAAGTGTGTTTTCCATTTTTTTCATAATTTTATAATTTTTTATAGCAAATTATAAGATATGATGAAAATAAAGGTATAGTTAGAAAGTCCATTTAATGGCGAGAAAAACGGTATATAATATGTGTGGGTACAATAAATAAGAGGAAAATTACAGCTAAACACAAACACAGCAAAAATGTAAAAATAGCCTTGGTCCCAAACGGACAGAAAATGCTGTGGTCATTAAGGGGTTAAGGAACTAGCGGCAAGACCCTTCTCCAAACCCTCCTGGAGAAAGGACAGGATCCTAGATACCTTCACCTTGTGCCAAGGATATCCATGCTTCTCACACCAGGACAAGTAAGTCCTCCACACCTTATGGTAGATGCGACGAGTGACTGGCTTCCATACCTGAACTAAAGTGTCAATCACACTTTCAGAAAAACCTCTCTTGGCTAAGACGGAGCGTTCAATCCCCACGCAGTCAGCCTCAGAGAAACAAGATTTTGATGTTGAAAGGGATCCTGTTCCAGCAGATCCCTGTGACAGGGTAACCTCCATGGTGGAGAGGATGACATCCCCATCAGATTCGCAAACCACGTCCTCCGCGGCCACAATGGAGCAATCAGGATGGCCGAAACTCGCTCCTGTTTGATGTGTGCCACTACACAAGGTAAAAGTGGTAACGGTGGAAAAATGTAAGCTAGGCTGAATCCCCAAGCCACTGCTAAGGCATCTATCAGCTCTGCCAGGTGATCCCTCGATCTCGACCCGTATCGGGGTAGCTTGCAATTGAGTCTGGACGCCATGAGATCTATCTCCGGCGTTCGCCATCTGAAACAAATCTCCGCAAACACTTTGGGGTGAACAGACTATTCCCCCGGACGGAAGGATTGCCTGCTGGAATGTGAATCACTGAAAGCAAGCAGCTGTGGGACTCCGCCCACTCCAAAATCCGAGACACCTCCCTCATTGCTATGGAGCTCCTCATACCCCCCTGATGGTTGATGTAAGCCACCGATGTAATGTCGGTCTGGAATATGATGAAGCCGAACGACCCCAGAGCATTGTAAATTGCTCGAAGTTCCAGAATATTTATCGGAAGGAGAGACTCCTCCCGAGTCCATTTTCCTTGTGCCATCCTGGCACCCCAAACCAGCTCGCGTCCGTGGTCACAATCTCCCAGGACGGTCTCAAGAAGGATGTCCCCTTGACAGATGCTCCGGACGAATCCACCAAGAGACGGAGTCCCTGGTCCAAGCATCCATGGATATCTGCTGTGATACAATGCACAATTGAAAAGGTCTGAGATGGAACCTGGCGAAAGGGATGACATTTATGCTGAAGATGATGAGCCAGATCATCTCCATACATTGAGCCACCGAAGGGCTTGAGGAGGACTAAAGGGCAAGACAGGTGGACGCACTCTCCCTGCGTTTTTGATCTGTGAGAAATATTTTGATGGACATAGAGAGTCTATCATCATGCCCAGGAACTCCACCCTGTTGCTGGGAAGCAGGGAACTCTTTCCTAAGTTGATCTTCCAACCGTGAGATTAGAGCAAGAAAAGAAGAGCCCTCGAATGATCCTCTGCAAGGCTGAATGACGGCGCTTGGCCACTGCAAGTAGCACCCCCAGAACTTTTGCAAAGACTCCCAGGGCCGTCGCCAGACCAAAAGGAAGGGCCACAAACTGGTGGTCCAGAAACGCAAATCTTAGTAAGTTGAAGTGGTCCCTGTGAATTGGAACATGAAGGTTAGCATCCTTCAAGTCTATTGTCGTCATGAACGGCGCCTCTTGATCTAGGGGCAGAATAGATCTAATTGTTTTCATTTTGAACGATGGAACATCCAGAATCTTGTTTAAACACTTTAGGTCCAGAATCGAGTAGAACATGCCCTCCTCCTTTGGAACCACAAAAAGATTTGAATAATACCCTAGACCCCTTTCTGCTTGGGGTACTGGTACGATAACACCTACAGAGGAGAGATCCCTCACGCATTCTAGAAAGGCCTCTCTCTTTTCCGGTCTTGAAGACAGGTTTGACAGGAGAAATCTGCCCCTGGGCGGATGGGACCTGAATCCTATCCTGTAACCCTGGGCGACATCCTCCAGAACCCAAGTGTCCTGAACGTCCTGCAACCAGGCTTCGGAGAAGAGAGACAATCTGCCCCCTACTTGGTCCGGAGACCAGTCGAGGGCCGCCCCTTCATGCCGATTTTGTCTCAGCAGGCTTCCAAGTTCCCTTGGACTGATCCGCTTTTGCGGTGGGCTGCTGTCGCTGGGCCTTGTCCATACGAAAGGGACGAAAAGCTCCCTTGCCTCCCGTAACCGTGGATATGATAAGAGTCCAATCCTGGACCGAACAGAATTTACCTCCAATGACCGGGGCACTCACCACCACCTCCTATGACCCAGAATACAGAAACCACCTCGTCTCCTGCGCCGTTGATCAACAGAGGAAGTGGAGACCGCACCCGGTCACATGGAATGCCTCGCAGGACTGCCCCTGCACTAAGGAGAAAACGCGCCAAAAACGGCCGGGCAAATACTCCCGGAAGTCAATCTGAAAGTTTCACCATTGCCAGAGTCTCATCTCGCACATAATGCAGCAATCACACAAACACCCCTGTTCAATAATACCCTTAGGAATATTAACCCTTGATTCCATAAGATAAAAGGCGCCACACTGTGACCCTGTCTTCTGTGTTATCATTATGAATAAAAAAAGAAACCATCTTACCAGAATCTATGCCGTGGAACAGGAACACGGCCCTTCAAGTGTGACAGGTAGAAGCATCACTCCTGACATGGCCTTGTGAGTAGATAGCAGGCAGCGAAACTCGTCAACGCTGATTGCTTATGGAGCTGTTAATATGAGTCTGGATGGTTTTGCAGAAAGACTTTCCCTGCATCTCCGGACTCTAACTTTCATCCAGGCTCTCACAGAGGCTGACAGGACTACTTAAAACCCCAGTCCCATTTCGAAGAGTACTACCCTCCATAAGAGACTACTCCGAATCTTCAGCACTCCTCTGCCATCCTCCTGTGAAGGAAGGCAAATAATGACTGGGGGATGAGGGGAGTGGGGGTATTTAAGCCTTTGGCTGGGGTGTCTTTGCCTCCTCCTGGTGGCCAGGTTCTTTATTCCCAAAAGTAATTAATCTGTGTACTCCTCCCCTTTAGATGGAAATTAACATTCCTTATCTCTTCTATACCCCACTGGGAGTGAAATTCCTTCTGCTGGATGTGTTTACACAGCTTATCTATAGCTTAGACCTAAGGCCAGAAACTTTCAGAATAGGTGGGGACACCACAGGCTAAATCAAATGCCAATATAAAAGGTAAAGGAAATACCTGTAAACAATTTAATACAATTCAGCAGGTAAAGTAGATAATTGGGAACAAATTAGAGGGAAGAACATTTTTGAGTAAACTGTCCCTTTAATAAATTGAATATATTATTTATTAAGTTTATTTGCCCTTTTAAAACTTTTCAAGAAAATGTAGTTTTTGACTCTAAAAAAGAATTTTGCTAATCGCTGACTGATCAGCTTGTTGGGGTCACTTAGGTCACATAATTGTAATATTGCCTCACCCAAAACAGCAAGGAAGAGATTGGAGAGAGCAGTAAAGAATGCATTTTTCATTCTGCAGCCAATCCCAAGACGTGGCCGTGATGATTCCATACAGAAAGCAACATCTTTCTCAGAGACTATCTCTTCAGGGTCCCTGCCCCTCACCCTGTCCATACAAAAAGCAGAAGTGCATATTACTGTTGAAATATGTGTCATGCTGAGTTAATAGTGAATGGGAACAAAACAACATGATATACTGCTGTTTTTTATCACTCACCATATTCCCATATGTTTGTCGCTGGTCAGGACCCATTCCAGAGCAGCATCAAATTTCTCAGGTGGCTGGCCACTGACATTCTGTTAAGAATGGACATTGTTTAGGCCCATTATACTGCTGACATGAGGAGTCTGTAAGGTGATCATTTTTATTACAAATACTTACTGCCACGTGTTCCCTTGCTGTGTCGATAGGCACACATTTACTGCTCAGACCAGAAGGATTGCCACACTCAAACCTACCTATATATGAGGGGTAGGGGGAAAAAATAACCTTTTAAAGAAAGAAACACAGCCATCATACCAACATAGTAAAAGGTGTATATGTATGTATATATATATATATATATATATATATATATATATATATATATATATATATATATATATATATATATATATATATATATATATATATATATATATATATATACATATATACATACACACACACACATATCAGATTTAATTTCATCAAAACAAAAATATTATTGCAGTCAGTGGAAATTGACGATTCAATTTGAGCAAGCTATTACAGGGTTGAATTCTGTTTTCCCAAAGGCAACGGGAACCAAGTGTCTTCAGAGCAGTAAGCATCATTTTAAGAAGCTATTACTTGGAGGATTAATGCATTGGTTGAAAAAATTCTATTAAAAAACTTGCAGCCAGCACTTTGAGAATCCAGGCAACAATATAAATTATATATATATATATATATATATATATATATATATATATATATATATATATATATTTTGAGTGTTGGGGCTCTAGAGGTCCTATGATTTGCAGTTTTAAAAAAAAAAGGGAAAGTATTGCAGTATAAAATATTAAATTATGTGTAAGATACCAACCATGCATTATACTTTATTGAAGGGACACTAAACCTATTTTTTTTCTTTAACTATTCAGACAGAGCATGTAATTTTAAGCAACTTTCTAATTTACTCCTATTATCAATTTCTTTGTTCTGTTGCTATCTTTGTTTAAAAAGCAGGAATGTAAAGCTTAGGAGCCTGCCCATTTTGGTTGAGAACCTGGGTTGTGCTTGCTTATTGGTTTGCTAAATGTAGCCCCTAATAAGCAAGCGCTATCCAGGGTGCTGAACCTAAAATGGGCTGCCTCCTAAGCTTTAAATTCCTGCTTTTTAAATAAAGATAGCCAGAGAATGAAGAAAAAAAATATGATAGGAGTAAATTAGAAAGTTGCATGTTCTATCTGAATCATTAAAATTAAAAAAAAAGAAAAAGGTTTTAATGTGAAACACAATATTTTTTTCATGATTCAGATAGAGATTACAATTTTAAACAACTTTCCAATTTACTTTTTGCTTCATTCTCTTAATATCCATTGTTGAGAAGCATATCTTAATATGCTCAGTGGCTGCTGATTGCACATAGATGCCTCATGATTGGCTCACCCATGTGCATTGCAATTTCTTCAACAAAGGATATCTGAAGAAAGAAGCAAATTAGATAATAGAAGTAAATTGAAATGTTTAAAATTGTATTCTTTTTCTGTATTATGAAAGAAAAATGTTGGGTTACATGTCCCTTAAAGAGACCACAAAATACAGTACAATTGCATCATTAAAAAGTGTCAAGACTAAAAAGGTAAGTTTTTTTTTTCACAAAAGGAGTGAAATGTAAATTTTGATGAATTAAAGTGCCCCTATTTTTAATCAAATTTTTAAAAACAGGGCACTTTAGCATCAAAATTTACGTTCACTTTCAGTATATACTGTATGTGTGCCTTTACATACTTTCACACAATAGGAACAAAGTTAGTACTCTAATATGAATCTACTACTTACCAGCCTCCAATGACAGGAAGTCATAAAGTTCAGACAGGATTTGAAAGGTTATTTTCTTTTGTTCAGATTTGCAGTACTGGGTTAAAAATTAAACAACATTCCACGATTAAAGGACCACCCAATGCAGTAGAATTACATAATTAACAAGTGCATAATAAAGAGACAATACAATACAATTTATTTTTTCTCTTATTTTCCAGCCCCCTGCATCATGTGACAGACATCAGCCAATCACAGACTAGTATACCTATACCCTGTGAGCTTGTGCACATGCTCAGTAGGATCCTGTTCCCCAGAAAGTGTGAATAGAAAAAGACTGTGCAAAATTTGCTAATGGAAGTAAATTGTAAAGTGTCTTAAAACTGTATACTCTGAGTCATAAAAGTTTATTTTGACTTGTGTTTCCCTTTAACCATTTTAACAAAAACCTAGAGATTCTATAAAAAAACAGGGCTTGAGAAAGTGTCTGCTGTTCTAGTTTCCCAGCCCCTTTCACTGGGTGAAAGAATTAAGCAATCATATTCAAAATCATGTTAAATAGGAGTCAGTACACACCTGCCATCATTTTTAAAGTGCCTCTGATTAACCCCAAAATAGTTCAGCTGCTCTAGTTGGTCTTTCCTGAAATTTTCTTAGTCGCATCCCACAGCAAGAGCCATGGTCCACAGAGAGCTTCCAAAGCATTAGAGGGATCTCATTGTTAAAAGGCATCAGTCAGGAGAAGGGTACAAAATAATTTCCAAGGCATTAGATATACCATGGAACACAGTGAAGACAGTCATCAAGTGGAGAAAATATGGCACAACAGTGACATTACCAAGAACTGGACGTCCCTCCAAAATTGATGAAGAGACGAGAAGAAAAAACTGGTCTGGGAGGCTACCAAGAGGCCTACAGCAACATTAAAGGAGCTGCAGGAATATCTGGCAAGTACTGGCTGACGGCTGTGTGGTACATGTGACAACAATCTCACGTATTCCTCATATGTCTGGGCTATGGGGTAGAGTGGCAAGACGAAAGCCTTTTCTTACGAAGAAAAACATCCAAGCCAGGCTACATTTTGCAAAAACACATCTGAAGTCTCCCAAAAGCATGTGGGAAAAGATGTTCTGGTCTGATGAAACCAAGGTTGAACTTTTTGGCCATAATTCCAAAAGATATGTTTGGCGCAAAAACAACACTGCACATCACCAAAAGAACACCATACCCACAGTGAAGCATGGTGGTGGCAGTCAAAATGTGCCATGTTGATAGACTCATACCCAAAAAGACTGAGTGCTGTAATAAAATCAAAAGGTGCTTCAACAAAAGTATTAGTTTAAGGGTATGCACACTTATACAACCATATTTTATTTTTATATTTTTTCTTCCCTCTACCTAAAACATTTCAGTTTGTTTTTCAATTGAGTTGTACAGTTTATAGGTCACATTAAAGTGAAGGTAAATACAAACGCTCTATTCTTAAAAATTAAATATATCAAGGCAAATAAATATAAGTTTAATTCATCAATATTTCTAAATCTTAATATTACCTGCGATATCCTATGTTATTCTCATCTACTCAGCTATCCGAAAAACAACCCGTCAATTTTTTTTTTTTTTTTAAAAACAACGATCACGTTGTGCAGCCAACCAATTGATTCTCTGGCCGTTAGGCGGCCGTCAATTTACGTCATCATGGTCTGGTTCGTGATGCGCATGCGTAACAGTTTCTAAATTGCAGTTCCCAAGCGTGCGCGTTCACGCTTCACGCATGCGCATTATCCCCTATTTATTGTAGGCATAGCTTTGACCGCAAAAAAAAAAGAACCAGTCTCTATGTTGGCAAATATAGTATTGAATGAATCTCGTTACTCATTCAATACTATGTTGCAAAGTATTGACGCATGCGTAGTATAGAATGGATGCTCGATGTGCACGAGCCGAGTATACACGTATAGAGCGGGTGGGACCGCTCTATACGTCACGGTATCCTAAACCAGGAAATAGTGAATGGGAGGAGAAACGGAAAGGAAGCGTAAGAAAAATATAGATATAAAATTACTTAAATCAATAATGTTTTTTCAAAAATAAAGCTAGCGACTTGATTTAAGTTACTAAAAGGGTTGTAAATAGGATTGATGGGTACAAAAACTTTACCTTCACTTTAAAGGTCGAAAAAGTTCTGAAATGATTTAACTTTGTCCCATTTTTTTACATCACAGAAACCTGACATTTTAACAGGGGTGTGTAGACTTTATTTCCACTGTATGTGTGTGTGTGTGTGTGTGTGTATGTATGTATATATATTATTTTTTATTTAAGACACGATGAGTCCACGGATCATCTTAATTACTAATGGGATATTCACCTCCTGGTCAGCAGGAGGAGGCAAAGAGCACCACAGCAGAGCTGTTAAATAGCTCCTCCCCTCCCTCCCACTCCAGTCATTCTCTTTGCCTACGTTAGTGATAGTATAGTTAGTATAGATTCTTCAATCAAGAGTTTATTATTTTTAAAGTAGTACCAGATTGTGCTACTTTGTCCTGGGGTGTAGCCGTAGTCCATATCAGTCTCTACAGTAAAGCTTTTGGTGGCTTTAAAGCAATGGGAACTTGTGGGACATAATTCTCACTGCGTCTCCCATACATGGTTTGCTGCCCTGCTTGTAAAAGTCTAAGGAAAGAGAATATATTCAGTACTTTTTTTGTTCCACAGGCCAATGTGAGGAAGAAGACATCGCAAGCCGGGTGGGCTGCCCTCCTGCCGGGCAGATTTCTGAAGTAAGTGCTAAATTCTTTTTTCTGGTAAGGATACATACACTGCAAAATTTAGCACCCTATATACCCTACATTGGACACTAGATAAATCTGGCCCTAAGAGAGAGGGGGACAGTTTATCTGGCAGGGCATGCAGGCACTGGAGGATACGGGGAAGTGGCTCTGTTTTTTGTTATATTCTAGCATGTTTGCAGCTCCCAAAGGCTTATTTTACTTTATAGCCGTCTGGGAGGTTTATCCTTACACGTTAAAGGTATGTAGGGTAGGTGCAGTGCTAGTTCCGTTGGCTTTATTCATATTAGTAGCCGACCGGGAGATAATTTGTTCAGAAGTATGTCTGTTGCAGCATGACTGTATTTATCATATGTAAAGACGCGGCTGCTATTTACTTTTTGCCGCCCGGGAGTTTGATCTGGAGACGCCCACGATGGGCGGGGCTAAGTTACGTGCCATTGTTGACATTCCTTTTTCTCCTTCCTGGGTGGTTAGAGTGAGCGTTTCTGTGCACCGGAAGCCTCCTCTGTCGTGCTGCGACTATGCAGCGGAGAGGTTTCTATCATTACAGGAACGTCTTCAAGTGTTGTGGATGCCTTTCTCTGCTGCGCTGATGCAGCCGAAAGGCTTCTACTTTTTGCACTAACATTGAGTACTGTGGATACCTTCTCTGCTGCGAGGTGAAACATAGATGCAGCAGAGAGGATTATCATAATCAGTACGATTTTAGGGTATTCTGGGCTATTGGTGCCTTTTTGGCTGCATTGTAGATCAGGCAGCAAAGAGGATTTACTCTGTTTACTCTCAGTACGGATCAAGCGTGCTGAGTAGTCTGGATGCCGTCTCTGCTGTGTTGTTAGTACAGCAGAGAGGCTTTACACGCATTGACTAATTATATTACAGAAGTCAGAACAACTACTATTTATTTATGTTTCATTCGATGTCTTGATGAATCCCTACAAGATTTAAATGGGGTCTGGAGATCTTTATCTCTCTAAAAGACTCTGTTAAAAATAAAGTAGTGTTTTTAACATCTAAAGAGACAGTACCATCCGTTTTTAATAAACAAATTGTTAGTTATATAGGATGCAAGAGTCCTTTCTCCTTATTAATGGTATGTACAATGTAAGGGAACTAGGTTAGAATGTTTCCTTTATCATTTAAAGTCACTGTAATTTTGGTAATAATATTCAGTTTTATTGAACAACAAGTGAATAAGGAGGTTATTTTTACGGTTTGTCTTGAGACTTTTGTGAATTGTCTAAAGTCTTCTGTTTTCCATGTACTATAAGGTTTTTGTTTAAAAAAATAAATTAAAAAAAATAATTATTCAGAGCCGACATTGCCTTGGATGTTTCTGAAGCTTTCGGCAATGTTCAATATTTTATGCAGCCATCCCCTCAAGTGTCCTAAAATCTTAGCGTCCGTTCATCCAGTACCCTGCGCTTCCTTCTCGACTCCACTTGGAGTTATCTTGCCAGACATCGTTTCCATCTGGGCTTGTCAGGTGTGTTGTCGGCTTTTCCCATGCTGCAGGGAGAGCGCAAGAGGAAGAATAAATATTCAGTGAGTGAGGTTTCTGTCACTGTAGACTACTTGCTTAGAGGTTCCCTCCAAGTTACATGAGGAAGGGGCTACTTTGGTAGTAAGATCTCAGTTCTGACGGTATGATTCCTCACGCTGATACTGAAGTAGTATCTTCAGTTTTAAGCTCTCTCTGCTCCGGTTATTACTAAGGAGTTTTTAGCTATTCTGGAACGACATTTCGGTCGTTGTTAATTTTATGTGGTACCAAGATGCGGTACCATACCTATATTGACAGAGAGGTTTTTAGTAGAGGACCTCTCAAGGAGTCTTGGAAGACAATTCCATACTGACCAGGAGACTTTTATCCCTATAGAGGATAGCTATTCCCTTTCGGGATCCCATAAATATTGGGGTAGTGGGTTAATTCAAGATGACATCCCAGGTTGGTATTACTGCCTTTTATGGCAGCAAACTAGCTCATACGTTGTCTGGTTCTATTCAGACAGATAGTGCTTGGGGCAGATAGTTCAGCATGCTAGGGCACTGTGGGTAAGCTCTGTAACAACCCAAGGGCTGCAGGTTTGGTCTCCAATACGGTCAATAACATGAGCAGCGCCTTGAGACCCTTATGGGTGTTCTGCCGTGCTTTATAAGTAAAATAAATATATATATATATATATATATATATATATATATATATATTATCTAGAATCAGATAGAGACTGGGTTCCTTTCATAGGTGGGAGTCCTCTCCCCCCTGGGAGTGATATCTCCGGTTCAGGGTCTGAGATTTATTTCAATCTGGTTGTGGTTCCGAAGGAGGAGGAAACCTTCAGACTAAATTTAGATTTCTAGAATCTAAAAAAAAACAACCAATTTCCGTCCTAGGTGGAATCTATTTGTGCCATCCTTCCTTTTGATACAGGAGGATCATTTTCTGACAAGTTTAAAAGGACGGGTATCTGCATGTTCCCATCTATGGGACCATTGCAAGTTTCTATGGTTTGCCTTTCTGGACAAATATTTCTAGTTTGTGTCTTTTTCTTTGGTTTTGCCACAGTTTTCAGAATAGAAGTCAGGAAGTGTTTGAGTCCTAAGTTTAAGGTAATTTCTGGGATCTATGTTAGATTCCCTATCAATGAGGTCTTTTCTGATAGATGTCAGGAAGTCAAGGATTATTGATACTTGTCTTGTTCTTTGGTTTTCATGGTGCATTGCAGCACCATACTTAGATTACATCCTAGTCCAGGCGGCTTTGTTACAACAAACACTCTCGCTCTCGGACATGGGTTCTCCTTCCTGCTTTCTCACGAGTGGAAGGTAATTCGGGGAAGGTTTGTCTGTGTGAATACTACTGGATCAGGAGATAAATTATTCTTTTTCATGGTGGTTCTCTCTAGATTATCTTTCCCAGGGAACCAGTTTTCGCAGATCCTCTTGGATGATTGTGACAATAGACACCAGCCTTCTAAGATGAGGAGAGTTCCCTAAAGGCTCAGAGAGTTTGGACTCAGTCAGAGCCTGTTCTTCCTATAAACATTCTGGAGCTGAGAGCGATCTTCAATGCTTTTCTGGTCTGGCCTCAGTTAGCCTAGGTCCAGTTTATCAGGTTCCAGTCGAACATCATAACTTCAGTGGCTTACATCAATCATCAGGGAGGAACGACGAGTTCCTTAGCAATGACAGGGGTAACCAGAATATTCCAGTGGGCGGAGACCTACTCTGGTTGTCTATCGGCGATCCATATCCCAGGGGTGGACGTCTGGGAGGCGGATCTTCTGAGCAGGCAGACATTTCATTCGGGGAGTAGGGGACTCCATCCAGAAGTGTTCGCCAATCTGATTCTCAAGTGGGGTCAGCTGGAATTGGATCTCATGGCATCTCGTCAGAATGCCAGGCTACTGAGATTCAGGTCGAGGTCCAGGGACCCCCAGGCGGATCTGATAGATGCTCTGGTGGTCCCTTTGGTCCTAAAGTCTAGTATTCCTATTGTCTCCGTTTGCTCTTCTTCTTCGGGTAATGCTCAAATCAAACAGGAGAAGGCTTCGATGATCCTCATATCGCCGACCTGGCTTCGCAGGATTGGATATGCAGATCTAGTGGAGATTGCATCTCAGTCTCCTTGGAGACTCCCGTTGAGGAAGGACCTGATTCAGGGGCCCTTCCTTCACCCAAATCAAGTTTCGCTGAAGCCGACTGTTTGAAGATTGAACGCTTAATTTTAGCCAAGCAGGGATTTTCTGATTCGGTCATAGAGACCATGCTTCAGGCTCGTAAGCCTGTAACTAGAGGGATTTACCATAAAAATTTGGCATAAATCTCTCTAGTGGTGCGAATCCAAGGGCTACTCATGGAGTAGAGTTAGGATTCCTAGTATTTTGTCTTTCTCCAAGAGGGGGTTGGAGAAGGGTTTATCGACTAGCTTCCTAAAGGGTCAGCTTTTGGCCTTATCTATTTTGTTACACAAATGCCTGGCAGATGTCCCAGTAGTACAATCTTTTTGTCAGGCCTTGCTCAGGGATCAGGCCTGTGTTCAAACTAGTTACTCCTCCATGGAGTCTTAATTTAGTTCTCAAAGTTCTTCAAGGGGCTCTTTTTGAGCCTAGGCATTCCATAGATATTAAGTTGTTATCTTGGAAAGTTTTATTTCTTGTTGCTATTTCTTCTGCTCGGAGAGTGTCAGAGCTCTCGGCATTGCAGTATGAGTCTCCTTATCTTATTTTCCATTCAGATAAGGTAGTTTTACGTACTAAGCTAGGATTTCTTCTTAAGATTGCATTTTGATCGGAACATTAATCAGGAAATTGTTGTTCCTTCTTTGTGTCTTAGTTCTTCTTCTCAAAAAGAACAACTTCTGCATAATTGAGACGTAGTCCGTGCTTTAAGGTTTTATCTGCAGGCGACTAAGGACTTTCGTTAGTCTTCTTTTTGTTGGTGATTTTCTCAGGCAAACGTAAGGGACAGAAAGCTACGGCTATTTCTCTTTGGCTGTAGAGTATCATACGTTTTACATATTAGACTGCTGGACAGCAGTCTCCAGAGAGGGTTACGGCTCATTTCATGAGGGCTGTTGCTTCCTCTTGGGCATTTAAAAATGAAGCTTCTGTAGAACAGTTTTGCAGGGCTGCAACTTGGTCTTCTCTTTACACTTTTTCCCCCCAAAGTTTTACAAATCTTTCACTTTGGCCTCGGCTAAGGCCGCTTTTGGGAGAAAGGTTCTTCATGCAGTGGTGCCTTCCGTTTAGGTTCCCTGTCTTGTCCCTCCCATATCATCTGTGTACTCTAGCTTGGGTATTGAATCCCATTAGTAATTAAGATGATCCGTGGACTTGTGTCTTAAAAAAGAAAATGTATGCTTACCTGATAAATTATTTATTTTTTGACATGATGAGTCCACAGCCCCCCCTGTTCTTTTAGACAGGTTGTGGGTTATTGTAAACTTTAGACACCTCTGCACCTTGGCTTTTCCTTTCTCTTCCTAACTTCGGTCAAATGACTGGAGTGGGGAGGGAGGGGAGGAGCTATTTAATAGCTCTACTGTGGTGCTCTTTGCCTCCTCCTGCTGACCAGGAGGTGAATATCCTATTAGTAATTAAGATGATCCGTGGACTCATCGTGTCAAAACAGAAATACATTTATCAGGTAAGCATACATTTTCATATTCTCATATATATATATATATATATATATATATATATATATATATATATATATATATATATATATATATATATATATATATATATATATATATATATTCACACACACGCACACACTGTGACGCACGCACGCACACTATATATCATCAATATGTTTTTACATCTCATCATTTTTTACTGTTTACAAATGTTTTTTTTACTGTTTTTAAATGCTATTTATAAAACTATTTTGTTTTTAATGTCATTTCTATAATGTTTTAGAAAATATCTTCTTTTTAGTGAGATTTTCTGTCTATTAAATATATGTGGTTTTATCATTACCTTTCATCCAATTGTATAAACTCTTAATTGTACTCTATCCTATTGTTCTTATTTATAAATGTATTGTATTCACAATGTGAATTACATTAGAGGTATATACACCTATCGATATGGACAATCCGTAATACTAGTAGCTTTTATTTATTTTAGATTTAATGTAGACTTGAGCATATTAGTATAAATTGACAATAAATCAATATCCTCTTTATATATCAGAACTACATGTCCCAGAATTCCATCATGCAACCGGCTGTGACCTCAGAGCCTGAACCGGAAGTGAAATAGTCAGTAGCCACCATCTTTATTAAGGGCATTAGAGGATTGCCATGATACATGTAATGGCATTTTAAGGCGGGAAATTACAGGAAGTAAAAGAACCAGTAGCCACTATCTTTCTTAAGGGCATTAGAGGATTGCCATGATACATGTAATGGCATTTTAAGGTGGGAAATTACAAGAAGTAAAAGAGCCAGTGGCCACCATCTTTATTAAGGGCATTAGAGGGTTGTCATGATACGTGTAATGGCAATTTAAGGCGGGAAATTACAGGAAGTAAAAGAGCCAGTGGCCACCATCTTTATTAAGGGCATTAGAGGGTTGTCATGATACATGTAATGGCAATTTAAGGCGGGAAATTACACCCATCTTGATTGGTCCCTATAGGCTATTTAAGCCATACTTTCACCAGCAGTAGACATCTTTAGAAAGGCCCAGCTTTGGGGCGGAAACGCGTTGATGTACATGTAATAAGTAGTTACTGCTCGAGTTTACATATAGGGTAAGCCTATTTTCAATTAAGTTTATATTTATATAAGCGTTATTGCACTGTGATTTTTGGATCCTATTGGATTTCTTATTTACTTTTTTCAATTGATTCACTTCTCTCCAATTTTTTTTTTAATCATATTTTTGACAACCATCTTTATTTTGATTTTTGATTTCTTGGATACCCCATCATACACAAAGGATTAATTGGATTCACAAGGGCACCGGATCTGTTACACAGGACATTTGTTAAGGATATCATCACTTATTAAGACTTTTTATATCATATGGTCTCACTTTGGGAGCTTGCATCTGTTTGGATGTTGGCGCTGTATATGCACTTTTAAACAGGTAATGAAAAATACTAGCAAGGTAGGTGAAGGGATATGAAGCCAAATATGAAGGTGTATTTGCAGTACATTTGGGATTAATATCATTTGGCCAAAATCAGTCATTAAATCTTCCATTCTATGTGACATAGACATTTTATTCTTTAACAATAAGGCAGTGTTGCAGTGCTTTCTAGCAGTAATTGAGTCATCCAGATGTTCCGGGTCACCCCTCAGGTAATGCCGTCAGTAGGGAAGAGATAACTGTACATATTGGGGTACTCAATCGTGAGATCGAGTTACAGAGTTGTTTGTGAAATTTTTAGCTCCCTGTCTGCAAAGGGTAATTAAATTTCGTAGTAACAGTGAGGAGAGGGAGTTTGATCCCAGCAAAGATTTACGGAGGAGTGAGGCAGAAACACCTGAGTGCTGTTTGTGTAGATCGGCAGCTTCTGATGTTTCCATAAGGTCTTGCAATCAGCATGCTAGTTAGGGAGTGAGGGAAAATTCCTAGCTCTATAACTAGAGTGCGTTACATACGTATATATATGCAGTGACAGCACTGCAAGGTTTTCATCATTTTTGGCAGCTTTAGTAGCAAAATAGTTAATGCATGCCAATTACAAACTTTATCTACAGCTAAACCTATATTTAAATACCCCATAAAAGTTTTGTGTACAATGTCCCTTTAATACATTAATGTTTACAATCACTTTAAGTATAAATACATTATTTTACACCAGTGTGTTAACTAGCAGGTTAACCAGCTAAGATATATGGTGTTAGATAGGCCTGTAAAGAAAACAATGAGGGGGTGATAGTGTATATAAAAAAATATATATATATATATTTTTCGTAAAGAAGCAAAGTGGATCTGAATGTTGGATACAATGCATCCTAAAGGGATGAATAGAGAGTTGGTTTTTAACCCCATTATATAAATCCACTTACTTTGCTTATAATATTGTTTCTTTTTTTTTATACAAATTAGGGATTATACAAGAAGCTGCTACCCAAATTTGTTTTTATTGTGTGGGCTTAATACTTAGTCTGAGAGGGGTATATAGGCTTAAAGTTTTGTGAAGGCATGTACTATTTTTATGGATAAACAACAAATTGAACCCAGCACAACAATCCAATTGGTAAGTCCTCCTGGAGTCACTACCTGGACTCCCAGCAAATATAGAGTAGAGAACAAAAAAGAGGATATCCAAATATGCCAAAAATGTATTTTAATGTAATGTATCAGAACATCACAGAGTGCACTCTGTGATGTTCTGATACATTACATTAAAATACATTTTTACCAATCATCATTCTTTATGCTCCTCAGTTACTTCCTTCTTGGATTCAATTACCAATCTACTGACAGTCCACTAACTTTGTAATGTATGATCTGTATTGCTTTGTAGCTACCTATTACACCACAAAGCCTCCATTGATATTCTCACATCACACATTTTTGATATAATGGAATTTAAAGCCAAAGTAAATCTATCAGTTTTATTTCTTAGTTGTCATTGATATATGTTTAGGGGATAGTAGTGTAATTCACCGGAAAACATGCACACTAAGCTAATATGCAAATCAATATAGCTGCAGTGACAATTTTCCTATTCCTTAGTCTTTCTGCGAAGTTTATATTAACTTAGTGAGATCACTCATGCTTCAGTGCCGATAGGCTGCAGAGTGCAATTGAAAAATGCAAAGTTGTTTCTCACTGGAGAAGCTACTCCACTTAATATTTTATTTAACATGTTCTATGAAATGTACTCAAGTTTTTACAACAAGTAAATAAAACTGGTGTTATATATTTCATATTGTCTTTTGAGTTACAGTTCTTCATACTTGTCACATGACAATAAAAAAGTATCGGTAATTGGTATCGGCGAGTACTTGAAAAAAAAGTTTTGATACTTGTACTCGGTCTTAAAAAAAAAAAAAAAATGGTATCGGTGCAACCCTACAATATACCAATAATTTTGGACCACTGTTTTTACAGCTTCCTGTACTGTTGTCTACTGGCTTTAGTAACCAGAAGTTTGTATTTACTTAACCGCTTAACGCTGTTAGGGTTTTCCATGCCGTCTTAACAGTGCTGGGCTTTAACGCCGTTAGGACGGCATAGAATGTAGCAAGTTATTCTGCCTCATACTTTAAAGAAAGAATAATCAGACTGGGGGGGGGGGGGGGGGGAGTGCCTAGCATAGTATTGAAGTTAGGTGATCGTGTTGACAGTCATGTGACTTCCTGATTCCTGCAAATGTTTACATCAGAACTTTGAACAGATCGTGAACATTTTCCCCCCCATCATGAAGGGGTTAAACAGGGAAAAAGGGTGTCTTCTAGTTTTCCAATAGACCCAGATAAACTACCATGCCTCCCAAGGAGATATACACTAATCTTAAATCTTACACCATGTGGGGGAATTATTGTTATATATAGTATAATTACCTGATCTCCACGGCCACTGCAGTCAGAAGGAAGAAGTTTCACTGTAAAAACAAAAAATAGTATAATGAATATTTAAGCTCTCAGGTGCCTTACTCATTTAAAGGGACATTCCAGTCAAAATTTAAAAGCACAGATTAATTACATCTTTGAATAGAAATATATTTGCAATATACATGTATAAGCAAAAATGCTTCTAGTAAAAGTTAACACTGTTTTAGTGTCAATATTTTCTCTGCACGTGCATGTGAAGCATAGCTAGATATTGTCACTGCACCCACATTTTAAAAAATGTAGCTGCTCAGATAATCACTGGGGCTTGTATCATCAGCAATTTACAAATTGAGTCATTACCAGGCTCCCTGAGAAAGTGCGGAGTTTAAAATGCTGGTGCACAGTGCATTCTTAAATACACTTTTGAAACATTTATAGCTTTTATTAGAAGCATTTTTGCTAATGTATGTATATTACAAAATTGCTTCTGTTCAATACCGAAATGCACCCATGTGGTTTTCAATTTTGGCTGCAATATATTTAACAAATTCTGCGATGACCAGTACCCCCAGCGCCAAGGTGCCTTATTATATTTCTAGCCTTTTATTGCATTATCCAGCTACTATGTAATTTGACGAGTGAACTCTTATTGCAGGACCAGAGCCTTGGTGTTTAACTGCCAAATCCCAGGTCCTGAGTGCAACCTATTTTATTTTATTCCCTAGTATTCTCTATTGTACCTCTACATTTAGCCACCAATCAGCAAGCACTACCCAGGTGCTGAACCAGAAATGGGCCGGCTCTTAAGCTTACATTCCTGCTTTTTCAAATAAAGATACCAAGAGAAGGAAGAAAAATTAATAGGAGTAAATTAGAAAATTGCTTAAAATTGAATGCTCTATCTGAATCCCTTTAAATTATAATAGTCATTTTTTTCTTTAAAAAAAGCAAGCGTGGTATAGTATTTGTGGGGTGTGTTGTCAGAAAAGTTTACAAGTAGAACACAACCATTTACATGAATTATGCTTGCACTGTATTGAAATATTGTTATGTTCAGGTTTAAACTTTTAGCGCCTTTATGGCATTGTATTCTGACCAAACGGCACTGGGCTTTAGGGGCTGTTAGGACGAAATACGTCATAGCCATTTGGCTGTCCTGAAGCCAACTGCACTTCCTGGATGTGATCACGGTCTGGAGGGTGTGCCTGGCGTCATAGGGACGCCCCCCTGACCTGATCCCATAATTGAAATCTCGCAATCGCGTGATTTCAATTTGTCTACATCGGAATTTTGTAACCCTGTCATGAAAGGATTAACAATTTCTGTTCATTCACAAACATAATATTTTGTGAGGCAAAAATGTGAATATTACTCATAGCCAAACCACCAAATGCTCTCATCCTTTGTTAAGCAACAGGTGATCTAGTGTTCCAGACAATGTTTCTAATATTTATTTTAATTAATTTAAATACAAAACTCTAATTACTTTTAGGCATTCATAAACCAGGAAGTAAATATAAGTATTATGATTTAAAGGGACTGATGATGAAAGACTCTCCAGCAAGAGTCACACAAAATCTTTGGGGCTTTTTAGTATTATATTGCATTCAAATCCAGAACCTTGCATAACAAGATAAACAGCTCTCAAGCTAAAATTTGACATGCATTTTTCTGATTGACCTTGCAGTACTGAGGAGAATGCTTAATGTCACCAACCCAGAGAGCTTCAGGGTATTAGGCACAAAGTGTGCGTCTATTAAAGGGCTATAACAGTCAAAACATTACATGCTCTAATTTGTTAGAACACGTAAATTTTACAACTATTATGACCCTTTAACAAGCAAAAATACTATAAAAATATAATCAAAGTTTTACTAAGACACCCTGAATGGAAACAACATTTTTGACATTCAAAAGTCAATATATTAAAATAGCAATAAATGAATTATTCTGCTTACAATTACTATCTTGCTGTGTGTTTAGAATGCCACTTTTCACTATGAGGATGCCAAAGAAGACTATCAGCAGCAGCACAGACAAACCCCACAACATTCTTGCCAAGTAATATTCAATTGTCCGGGACCATTTTGACTTCCATTTAGCCCTGTGTTCGTTGTCCTCTTTTCTTGGTAGATCCCAACTTTTTCTAACGCCAAAATCAGTCACTGAAGATGCTTTCTTGGGACCACCATCATCATCTGACCCATATCTATAAATACTTCTTGGCAGTACTTTATTGACTGCCCGGCTCATGTTTCTGTCATGATTTTCTTCAGCTAAGTTTGATCTTTGATCCCATGTTGTACTTCCTAGTTTCGCCAAATGGCCATAATCATACTGGGTTCTATCTCTTCCCAAATGTTCTCCTCCCAGTGAGGTATCTCTCCTCCAGGAATCATTTGTCTCACCTATATAAGGAACACTTCTAAGATGAAGGGAACTGTCTCCTAAACTTCTCCTGTGTGCACCCCACTCCCCTGCCAAACTGCCCTCTCTAGACAACAATGACGCCCCTCCTCTAAGGGTACTGCTTAGACCGGGTGTTCCATAGGTAAAGCTGCGTCGCTCCGGGACCTTAAGCTTAGTCCGTCCTATCGTAACGTTATCATAATCCACCTCTTCTTCTTCCTCCTCATCGTCTTCATAGTCTTCATCTTCTTCGTCCTTTCTAGTTCTACTAACGTAGGACGGTGCTGGCTTCACCCACGAGTTAGACCTCCGCTCTTCCTCTTTTTTATAAGCAGTCTTAGCGCTATACTCGCCATTGCTCTGACGCTTTTTTGTAGACTGCTCCCGCAATTTCTTTAACTTCTTTTTAAGAATATCGCGGGTACTATCAGTGATAGGTGGTGGGTCAAAACCGAGAGCCTGCAACTCCCATCTGAGGCGTTCGTCCGACATGATGAATTGTTGTTTTACGTAACATCCGTATCCTTTGCTGGCAGCCATGTTGGTGGAGGTGATCCTGGTTGAGAATAGTTACTGAAGCTTATGCGATCGCCATTTTGGTGGCGTTAAGAAGAAGTCGGCGGAAGCCATCTTTGTAGAGGAATAAGTAAAGTCAAATGTTCCGCCATCTTGAAACTGGAAAAATCAACAGGTGGATAAGTTTTGAAGGGACATAAAACCCATAGAGGTTAATGGGCAATAACCTGCAATAAACCTAACAAAGTAAGCTATTATTATACATTATACAATCAGGGGAAGACAGTAAAACTGAGCTTTTGATATAAAATGTTAAATTATGCGTGGTACCAACTTTGTATTCTACTTTGGGGAATTTGCCGCTCTTGAGGCCAGAAAGGTGGCAACTCTCTCTATAGTGTTGGCTTGCATGAGCGAGCCTGCAACCACAAATTTAAAGGAACATTAAACTTCTGGGCACAAGTAAAGTAGTATGTTTAATACTCACCTTGCAATTATTATTTTTCTCCTGTGCCTTTTTTCTTGTACCTTTCACTAGTTAGTGAAGTTCTGCATCTTCACACTGGGCACCACCATCTTGGAATTTAAACATTTTTGCACCCTCTGACAGAAGTGGTGCACATTCACAGATCATTGACATTGTTTCTTCTTGACCGTCCATATCATGCACTTTAGTTTAGAAAGCTACAGAGTGGGAGCTCTACATCTTATTTAGTGGCTGCATTTCTCAGTTATTCCTGACATATTTGTGTGTGTGTATGTATATATATATATATATGCAAAAATGTAAGTCTTCTGCTTTTTATTGTTCAAGCTAATCCAAAGTGCAAGGTGCAGCTGTCAAAAAGACAACATAGTCACTGATCTATGAAAACACACTGCTTCTGTCACAAAATACAACAATACGTGCGTACCGAGATTGTGACACCCAATATTTTAGATGCAAAACTGTACTGGCATCTGTAATGGGATAAAATAATTGAACACTTTAAAGAGCTGCAGGCAAAGGAGAAAAAAACAAACAATAGCATGGTGAGTAGGTGCATTCGGCCTTGTACGAATACAGATTTGTCTGAATTTTGGCCCATTTGGTCATTCGTCAGAATCCAGACTAAACGAGTGGACAGGAGACCGAAATGGCCAAGTAGAAAAATTTTGCATGTTTGTTTTGTTTGCCAGTTTCGGCCCCCCAAAAAATGGCAGGAAACAAGACAGGGGGAAAGACCTGAGCTAATTTGACAAATCAGCTCATTCGTTTGCAGTGATGTACATGGGGTCTGACCATTCATGCGTACAACTCCCCCTATCCAATCCTGACAGAATATGTACACACATGATCAACTACTTCCCTTAATTTTATGGTCATAACAGAATTACCATTTCAAGCTATTTTACTTCTGGATGCAAGCTTTTACTGCTACAGAAAAGTTTTGAATTGAGACGCTGCCACATACAACTTTTCAGCTGCTCTTTCAGCCTCCTGGCAAGTGCTGCTACTTCACTTCTTAGAATGGCCCCAGGAAACACTTTTTTTTCTTCAAGGAAGGCATCCATCTTGCTCAAGAGATGACTGAACAAGGGCATAACTTGTTTCAGACTTACAGTGTTTTGGCTCAAGTTCCCTGTGATGTCCTCTAGCTTGATATCCTCTAGCTTTAGGACTGCCACAAACTGACCAATCATGGTCTAAGCCTGGTTCAGAGACAATCAGAGGTAGAAAGTTTCTCGATAAGGAAACTATTGTTTTTTTAACCAAATTTTCCTTACATTATGATAGTATCTGCAAAATCATTAAAAAACATTTGGATGTTTGGACGGGAGATGATGTCTTAGCTCCCTTATTGGGTAATTGTAGGTTTGTGGCTAAGAAACCTCCAACTTTAGCATCCAAATTGTCCCCTAGTTTGGTTTCTTCAAACTCAGGCCAAAAATCCACATGGCTACGTGGCAAGGGTAATTACAGATCACATCTAAGCAACTGTTTAACTTGTGAAGTAATGGAGTTTGTGAATAACTTCAAAATTAATATTACAGGAGCATCTTTTCAGATTTCCTTTTATGCCACATGCATCACTGAGTAATACTATACAGGGAGTGCAGAATTATTAGGCAAATTAGTATTTTGACCACATCATCCTCTTTATGCATGTTGTCTTACTCCAAGCTGTATAGGCTCGAAAGCCTACTACCAATTAAGCATATTAGGTGATGTGCATCTCTGTAATGAGAAGGGGTGTGGTCTAATGACATCAACACCCTATATCAGGTGTGCATAATTATTAGGCAACTTCCTTTCCTTTGGCAAAATGGGTCAAAAGAAGGACTTGACAGGCTCAGAAAAGTCAAAAATAGTGAGATATCTTGCAGAGGGATGCAGCACTCTTAAAATTGCAAAGCTTCTGAAGCGTGATCATCGAACAATCAAGCGTGTCATTCAAAATAGTCAACAGGGTCGCAAGAAGCGTGTGGAAAAACCAAGGCACAAAATAACTGCCCATGAACTGAGAAAAGTCAAGCGTGCAGCTGCCAAGATGCCACTTGCCACCAGTTTGGCCATATTTCAGAGCTGCAACATCACTGGAGTGCCCAAAAGCACAAGGTGTGCAATATTCAGAGACATGGCCAAGGTAAGAAAAGCTGAAAGACGACCACCACTGAACAAGACACACAAGCTGAAACGTCAAGACTGGGCCAAGAAATATCTCAAGACTGATTTTTCTAAGGTTTTATGGACTGATGAAATGAGAGTGAGTCTTGATGGGCCAGATGGATGGGCCCGTGGCTGGATTGGTAAAGGGCAGAGAGCTCCAGTCCGACTCAGACGCCAGCAAGGTGGAGGTGGAGTACTGGTTTGGGCTGGTATCATCAAAGATGAGCTTGTGGGGCCTTTTCGGGTTGAGGATGAAGTCAAGCTCAACTCCCAGTCCTACTGCCAGTTTCTGGAAGACACCTTCTTCAAGCAGTGGTACAGGAAGAAGTCTGCATCCTTCAAGAAAAACATGATTTTCATGCAGGACAATGCTCCATCACACGCGTCCAAGTACTCCACAGCGTGGCTGGCAAGAAAGGGTATAAAAGAAGAAAATCTAATGACATGGCCTCCTTGTTCACCTGATCTGAACCCCATTGAGAACCTGTGGTCCATCATCAAATGTGAGATTTACAAGGAGGGAAAACAGTACACCTCTCTGAACAGTGTCTGGGAGGCTGTGGTTGCTGCTGCACGCAATGTTGATGGTGAACAGATCAAAACACTGACAGAATCCATGGATGGCAGGCCTTTGAGTGTCCTTGCAAAGAAAGGTGGCTATATTGGTCACTGATTTGTTTTTGTTTTGTTTTTGAATGTCAGAAATGTATATTTGTGAATGTTGAGATGTTATATTGGTTTCACTGGTAAAAATAAATAATTGAAATGGGTATATATTTGTTTTTTGTTAAGTTGCCTAATAATTATGCACAGTAATAGTCACCTGCACACACAGATATCCCCCTAAAATAGCTATAACTAAAAACAAACTAAAAACTACTTCCAAAACTATTCAGCTTTGATATTAATGAGTTTTTTTGGGTTCATTGAGAACATGGTTGTTGTTCAATAATAAAATTAATCCTCAAAAATACAACTTGCCTAATAATTCTGCACTCCCTGTATAGTTTATTTGTTAGATTGCAAGATTTGTGGAGCTCAGTATGTTGGCCAATCCACCAGAGCCCTCAGATCCTGTGCCAGGGAACATCTGAGAGATGTGAAAAATTATAACAAGGACTCTGCTGTGGCCAAACACTTAAACTATATACACTTTACAAATGTACCACATTTTAAAATTAAGATCATAGATCTAGCAAGAACCCCTCAAAGAGGTGGGGATAAATGCAAAATACTTGATAAGAAAGAGTTATTTTTTATATATAAGCTTAAGACCAAGTTACCATTTGGTATGAATCAGGAGTGGGACATGCGTTACTTAGATTAACCAATATGGTTAAATTTAGACTTACTTACTGTAGATTAACCAATATGGATAGTTCCAAAGTGCCACACTTCTTTCTGTCTCTGAATTAATTGATCAAACTAGAAAAATATAAAATTATCACATAAAATTATCATATTAAATTGTATGATGCTACATCTTATTTTAAATTGTGTATTTTCTAGTTTGGCTTATCCCGCGTTTGTTACATTTTATACTTTACAACATTCAGTTAATGGACATGTTCATAAATGTAACCATATATAATGTAGCATTTAGTTTGGAAAATGTGCTAGTTAATTTACAATGTTATATTGTTTTCTTTTGAAATAATAACTTTATGTTATGATGTTCATTCAAATTATGTAGCCAGCACTACTGCTGTCAGAAGGTTAACTTTAAATTGTTTTTATTTAGCGTTGATTTAGATTTGTCACTACTACAACACTGATGTTGGCTTTTTAATTTAAAGTAATGATGTCACTATGCTGAGCTTGTTGATTGGTTGTCTGACTTTTAAATGTAACAGATTTTTACCTGTGTTCAGTGTCTATGAGTGAGAGCCCTGTTGCGGCGTGAAACACGTAAGACGAGCCCTCTTCTTTGTGTATTTGTCTCTTTTTTAACTTTGGAATAAAAGCTCAAGTTTTCTGTTGCTTGGTAGTGGCTTACCTTTTGTTTGACCAATTATGGTCCACTCATCTCTGCCATATAATTCCAATTAATTGACAGGAATCCGTAGTATGGATAGCCCTCTGCTGTTCCAACATTCCACAAACTCCATAGTCAAGTTTCACCTAATAGTGATGTATTGCTTAAGACAGTGCTGGGGAAGCCCTGCCTTCTGCTCCTGCATAATAAGCTGGCTGCCTTTAACACTGTGGTGGAAGAGGCCTGCATTCCTTCTGCACTAGTGTTATGTTTTCTGTTTAAATTAAATGCAATTTGGTAAAAGCAAACCAAGGAATATCAACCAACTTGCTAAAACATTAGCATGCAAATGTAAGTTTTGATTTAAACCAATTGGAATATAATGGGGATAACAGGAATTCAACGTTTTTGGCACCTCTTTGTTCGCTTTCCTTGAAGGTATACTTATGGGGTTGGTGTACTACAATTTAGAGGTCTACTTCAGAAATGATCTTGTTATTCTGGCTTTCAGGTGGTCAACAGTCAATGACAAATCCTTAGGGAATAGTTAGGCACGGTGTCCAACAGAGCTTTGGCACATCACTTTGTTTGCTTGGTCTTCAATTCTTCCATTTTTTTTTCAGGCCATACCTATGTCCTATAGGCAGGAGGTCTGACAATGCCAGGCCAGCCTGGAAGTCCGATAAGATGCTTTACAAATACGTGGAGTACACACAAGTTAGGAAAAAGAAATGGAGAAGTCCATGGTCTTTGCAGTACTTATGTACATTCCATGCCATTGTGCATCTCTCGGAAGTTCCATTCCTTCACAAAAGCATCATTTTCAAAGTTGATCTCTCCCTTCTGTTTAAGTTGTGCTTCTGAGAGTTACTGATCTTGCTCAGGAATTTGACAATGTCTTTGTAAACAGATCTTTGTTATCCAAAGATAACTTCAAATGTGTTTAAGGAGAAGTTGTGTCCCAAAGTGAGTTTATTTCATTTTACTCATACTACTTTCACTACTCTTGTCACCTTCCTTGGAGGTGTATTTATGGGAGTGGTGTACTATAATCCAGAGGCCTACTTCAGTAACTGCCTTTTGTTGCTCCTGCCCCTCCTGCTTTGTAGGGGCCATCAGTTAATGTAAAATACACTAAAGTCAAAATTAAATTTCCGTGATTTAGATACAGCATGCAGTTTTAAGAGTCTTTCCAATTTAATTCCATTATCAAATGTTGCACATTATTTTTATATGGACTCTTTCAGATGCTCAATAAAGACAAAAGGTAGTCAGGTAACCTTCAAACACACTGTAGCTAGTGTATTCATTCACAAATAGTGTCATACAAACAGTGTAGACAGGCAGCAGTCTGGATCTGACACGTTTTGCGCATACACACATGCTCTTCCTCATAGATCACTTACTGCTCTCTGTGAGTTCCTTATAACAAGGCCTTAACCATGGAATTGATCATTCAAAATGTTATTTTTCAATCTAACTTGATACATAATGAAAGAATGGTAACTCTTGCTAAACATTCATAAATTTTACTTTTAATACCACTTTGACATCTAGAAGAAATCATGGATATACACAAATGAAAACCTATATCCTTGAAAATTAAATAAATGAAATTGAAACAATCATTGAAAATAAAATATATTAATATATGAACAAATCTTTGGATAATAACCATACAATAAAACAAAAACAATTATACTAACTTTATTTCTTTTTTATGACATGATGAGTCCACGGATCATCTTAATTACTAATGGGATATTCACCTCCTGGTCAGCAGAAGGAGGCAAAGAGCACCACAGCAGAGCTGTTAAATAGCTCCTCCCTTCCCTCCCACTCCAGTCATTCTCTTTGCCTACGTTAGTGATAGGAAGAGGTAAAGTGAGTTGTTAGAAAAGATTCTTTAATCAAGAGTTTATTATTTTTATTTTAAGTAGTGCAAGATTGTGCTGCTTTCTCCCAGGCTGTAGCCGTAGTCCATATCAGTCTCTACAGTAGAACTTTTGGTGGCTTTAGAGCAATGGGAACTTGTGATTCTGTCACGCAGCAGAGAGACTTTACTCTGGTGTTAGAAATTTTTATTTCCCGGATAGTATACAGTTGACTTCTATTTCTTAGGCAATCCGGTGTCAAGTCTCCTCAGATTCTCTGAGGTTTGGGGATTGTTTTTTAATTTTATGTTAAATAATTACATAAGAATACAGTTGATTTTTAACAGTAATCCTCATTTTTAGTTGCCCAAATGGTATTTTCAGTCTAAGTACACTCTACATATTATACATATCTCTGTCATTGGAATAAATGCCTTTCTCTTTGACATTTAAAGACACAGTATCTCTGATTAGGATATTCAATATTTGTTTCATGCAAAATGTGAATATACATTTTGCTATGTTTGCATGCTAATCTAAGTTTTTTCTACACAGAAAAATAAAAAGTTACTGTTTAAAATTTAAAGAGACAGTAAAAAATGTTATGCGTTAATTTACTGAGGTGTAGATATGTTATGCATACGTTATGCAATATTTGCAGGCTAATATGAGTTACTTCTGCATTGAAGAATACAAAAATTCAGTTTAAAATTCAAAGAGACAGTAAAAAATTTTTGGGTGTTAATTTTTATTAAGGAATTCCAGCAGTTTATTTGTGTAATTCATCCTTTGACTCAGGATGGACCAGGAAGCCCTATGACTAAAAAAAAAAAGGTTACAGCTTAAAATTTAAAGAGACAGTAACATTTTTTACGTGTTATTTTTTATTAAAAAAGTTCCAACTGTTTATTTGCGTAATTCATCCTTGTGACTCAGGATGAACCAGGAGGCCCTGCCTGGGGTCTCTTGTTTTAGTATGGGATACCAATATGGTACTCCCAATCCTTTTCTATTTCTCGTTTTCTTGAGAGATCTTTAATTGATAAAGATAAACTTGTTCTGAACCTACTCCTCTTTAGGCACATGTTGCTTAGGAGTCTATTGACAAGGGTCAAGATATGCCACAAATTTCTCCTAAGGTGTCCCAAAAAAATTATAGCCCACATGCAGTGCCCTGCGTTTCCTTTCACACTCCACCTGTAGTTATCTTGTATTTAATGCATTGTCTGTTTTTCCCACGCTGTAAAAGGGAAAAGGGCAAGAGGACATATTTTCAATCAATGAATAGTGTGATTGATTCAATTGTAAATGTTTCTTTCCTGTAACTGTAGGAGGAAGATACTTCGGTAGTATCTGATGAGGAATTCTCAGACTCAGATGAGGTAATTCCTTTTTCTGATCCTGAGTTCGTTGAACACCTCCATTTACTACTTGAGGAGGTTTTAGCTACCCTGGGTGACCTCGACACTACCGGCAAAGTCTAGTCGTGAGAGTCCAGTAGGTTACACTAATATTGTGACATGCCCTTCAGGGTGGAAGCATTTCCTGTACCAGATAGGACTATAGAATTTTTGCTAAGGCATGGGAGATACCCTTTTTCTCCTTTCCTTAAAATGAATACGATAACCAGGGTGGATGAGAATTCTACGCTAGCCAAGGGAGATACTATTCCCATGGAGGATAGTGGTTCCTTAAGGACTCTATGCAGGAGAAAGAACCTATGGATAGGGTTTACATTGTCAACCTGCGGCTGGTATGGCTACTGTCTCCAGTGTGGCGGCGTACTGGTTTGATGCGTTGTCTGTTTCTATTGGACAGACACCACTCTCGCAGGGATAGGTTAAGAGCCTTTAAGTTAGTAGTCTCCTTTAATACAGAGGTTTATTAAGTTGGGAGCTATGATTCAGATTTTGCCATATTGGCCCACAGAGTTCTATGGCAAGATCTTTGTATGTGGATGTTTCATTTACAGGATAAGAAAAATAGCGTAAAGGGACGTCAGATAATTTTGTTTCTTTTGGGATTTCTAGGGAAATCATTCCACTCCTCCCACGCAGAAGCAGTTTAAGCTTTCCTGGAGACCCTATCAGGCTACAGCATGAGGGACGTGCACCCAATTCGTAAGGAGGCAGGTTTTCCTTTTTCAATAAGGCTTGATTTTGTGATCATGATCCCTGGGGGGTGTACCAGGGATACAAATTGGAATTCATGATTTTTCTCCCAGTAGCAGGTTCCTGCTTTCAAGACATAGGGAGAGGCGTTACTACACTGTGTACGGATCCTCTCCGACCTGGGAGTGACAGTTCCTGGTCCAATGCAGGAATGAGGTTGGGGATACTATTCCTATCTGTTTGTGGTTCCCAAAAAGGAGGGAATCTTCAGACCTATTTTTGAATCCACACAGGGTTCTTCAGAGTGCCGTATTTCAAGAGGGAAACTATTTTTCCATTCTTTCTTTGGTCCAAAGGGGTCAATTAAGACCACAGGGGAATTGAATGCATTCTAAATGCATGCTCCCATCAACAAGGACTATCTTAATTTTCTAAGGTTTGTCTTTTCAACACAAACATTTCAACTCATGACCTTTTCCGGCCTGGTCACAGTTCTCAGAATTTTTCTCAAGTGTTTGGGGTTCTCTGTTGGTGGTACCCCAATTGTGGAAACTCTGCAGTGACAGCATTTTGGTTCAGACTCCTTCTTTCAATGAGCAGGATTACCCACAATTTTTCCTGCGATCTCCTGTGTGAAAGGTTAATTTTGAAAAGAGTTTCTTAGTTCCAACTACAAGAGTAGTTTTTTCCTGGAAGACTATATTAGTCTCTTCATCATTGAAGCTGACAGTAGTCAGGAATTCAAGATTTTTTTTTCGATTCTCGCCTAACTCGTCAGTCACATCAGAGGCTCAGTGCAGCATTTAAGAATACTTTGGTGGTTGTCTCTGGATCTTTGCTCCCAGGGAACCTGCTTTCAAAATTCTTCTGTGGACTGGGAAACTGTTTGGGGCCTTCTAAGAGCAGGGAACATGGACTCAGGCGGAGTTTGTTCTTCCCATAAGCATTTGGAAAATGAGAGTGTTCTTTAATCCTCTCCTAGCCTGACCTTCAGTTAGCTTTGGCGGGATTTCTCAGGTTTAAGTTAGTTCTTACTTCACCCGTGGTGGGAATTATGGCTGGGAGGGCTTTCCAGCCTGATTCTTCATGGGGTCTGTTGCAATTGAATTTCATGATTTCTCATCAAAGATCCCTCAGGCTGTTCTAATAGATGCCTTGGCGTTAACATAGAATTCCAATATGGCATATTTAATTCCTCCATTTGATTTTTCTCCTGAAGCCTTGGCTCGGACTAAGCAGGCGTGGTCGACAGGATTGGTATGCAGTCCTGGGGGACATGTCACTTTTTCCACCTGGGAGTCTCCTATAGAGGAAGGACCTTCTATGTCAGGGACCTTCTTTTAAACAAAAGTATTTTCCCTGAAGTTATCTACTGGAAGATGGAAGCTTTGATTTGTACAAGCGTAAGTTAGTAACTGGTCATTCAGACCATGAATCAGGTACGTAAGCCTGTGTCTAGAAGATCTTTACCCATATGATATGGCATAGATAGTTATACTAGTGTGATTCCAGAGGATTCTCTTAAAGGGAATAGGGATCGGATTCCTAGAATTTTCTACAAGTCATAGCTGCCATGTCTATTTTATTTCAGGTTCGTCTGGCGGTTCTCCCAGACATATAATCGTGGGTCAGGCCTTGGTCATAATCAGACCTGTGTTCAAACCAGCTACTCCTTCATGGAGTTTGAATTCGTTCTTAAAGTTTTTCAAGGGCTCAGTTTGAGCCTAGACATTAAATTGTTATCTTGGACAGTTTGACAGTTTTATTTCTTCTGCTCTCAGAGTATCAGAACTCTCGGCATTACAGTATGAGTCTCCTTATATTATTTTCCATTCAGATAAGGTAGTTTTACGTAATAAATTGGGATTTCTTGCTAAAGTTGTTTCTGATCGGAACATTAATGAGGAAATTGTTATTCCTTTCTTGTGTTCTAATCCTTTTTTCTCAGAAGGAAAGACTTCTGCACAATTTGTACGTGGTCCGTGCCTTAACGTTTTACCTGCAGACTTCTAAGGACTGTCATCAGTCTTCTTATTTGTTGTTTTCTCAGTAAAATGCAATGAACAGAGAGCTACGGCTTCTACTCCTTTTTGGTTGAAGAGTATCATACGTTTTGCATACGAGACTGCTGGATGGCAGAGTTACGACTCATGGGCGTTCAAAAATTAAGCTTTTGTGGAGAAGATTTGCAAGGCCGCAACTTGGTCTTCTCTTCACACTTATTCAAAGTTCTACAAATTTGACACTTTTTTTTTTTTTTTTTTTTGGTAAGAATTTTTTTTATTTATTTTGACTTTAAAATGTCATAACTTATTTTTATTTTTTTTATAGGTTTTTTTTATTGAGGTTATTGACAAAACAACATCAAATAAACATGTTACATAGGTATTCAAAAACATTCTTTTAGACTATGACATTACTTAGGAGTGCAAAACTATGCTATAGTCACATGCAGGTAGAGATTTTTCATGAGAAAACCCAAAGCAACATCTCTATATTTATATGTAACAGGCAAAACTGAAACCTCATTTTCTACATTTATAATAAAAGAAGCCACTTTTGGACTCCTGTCATCTAAAATGATGTCTAGAGGAAATAGAGTGATAAAAATGGTCTCTCTTGAACCTATGGTAAATTCGAATAACATTTTCAACTGATATAAGCTTCTGAAACATTTAGAAATATTCAAGCTACATCTTCAAACTTTGTTATGTTTCGGAACATGCTATAGGTATATATAACTATTGTTACAACGTATATGAAATTAAGGAATGTCACAAAGATATTTTTAATAAAGGTTGCGATACATGCAAGATAGATCGCTTAGGTAGTCCTACCAAACAGGTAGGTACATTATATAGGAATGGGGGAGAGGGGGGAAGGTGGTCATTTAGATGAGGCAGATAGTATTGACCAAAAGCCATGGAAGTAGAGTAATTGATGACGTCAAATATTAATAAGAATAAGGCTCATCGTGTAAGGAGACTTAAAAGATAAATAATCATTTGACTTCGGCTAGAGTGGGCTATGATATGAATATGTACATCTTGGTGGAACAGAGAAAATCAGTTTTAATAGAAGTTTGTAGTTAGACCCTGAGGAGACAAACCAAGTTTAAGTGTTCAGAAATAGGAGCTGATTAGATGGTAGCTCATTAGATATGGAGTGAGTTGGTAAAAGGAGACGTATTATATATACTCGCTGTATCTACTTTAAAAATTTAACAACATACCTAGGACCCTTTTGCAAAATAGAAGCATCCCTGACACAGGATAATTGTTATTGCAACGTAGAGCAAGATCTAGAACTCTTCTATAGGGCTATACACTAGTATAATATAGGCGCCATGCTGCCCCGGCCGCAGGCAGCAGAGCACCCTAGTTAAAATCTGTGTCCAACTCCAGGGACAAGTATAGTGTATAAGAGTCAGCAAAAGGCCCATGAAGGCGAACTGTGCTGCTTACTGACTAGCCTTGCAGCACATCCTGCTCATATTCTGGTACATTGAAGAGGAAATGTTAAACTAATAGGAATGACTGCTATTCCAAACAGCAATAAACAACAATATTAAGGAGGTTTAGAGTGTAGTTATGCCAAGCTGTATCAATAGTTAAAGCTGGGAGTATAGTTAAGTTAGGGAGAATGGCATTTCCACCCATTTGTGTTTTTATACCCTGACATCTAGATATGGGCCCTATATCCAAATGGCAGCCATGTGCATAAGTGAATAATTCCTGATGGGTGTCTGCACAACCTCCCCACACCCCTTAAATGACAATTTTAATACCCTTGATGTTGTAAGAGTGATCTAAGCTTAAGGTTTCATTAGCTTCACTAGGTAGTAAATTGCTATTAAATGCGAGCTAATCTATTAAACAATCTCTAAGGTGCTGTTCCTATCCACTCTACTTAACATTCTCTGATGGATCAAACATTACTGACGTCCCATAGTACTTGAGTCCTGTGAAAAAAAGAATAATTAAAACGAGCAACAAGCATGCATACTAATAACCAGTGAGAAAACAAATGGCAAAGCATAGACAAAAATAAAACACAGATAGTGTCCCTATGTTCTATACGTCCAGAAAAGTCACTTCTTCTGGGGCACTGCAGCTATGGCGAAATTAACCAATGCCCTCCTTGAGGATAGAGGAAACACACTGCTTTGGGAAACAAATGTTTTTAAACTGTGACCTCTTTTGTTGTGGGAGCTTGCCAAAGTCTGCTGCAAACATGTCGATATTGTCCAGTACGGCAAATCCCTCCAAGATGCTATCTTTGCTGAGGCCAACCATTGCTGGGAGCATAGTGAAAACAGAGTTCACTCCGGTCCCCACTGCTTCTCTGCCGCATCTCTGTGGGGAATTGGGTGTAGCAATAACGGATGGCGTTTCTATACATTGCCGGGTCAGGTCATTAGTAAGTGTCCGTGGAGCATTTGTATCCTGCCCAGGGTCAATATTTGCTTTGCTTGCCGATTCCCGGTCTATCTTTTCAGCCTCGGGTCTTAAAGTTAGGTCAGCGGTGGAAGCTTGAGCAGTATATTGCAAATTTATTTCCGCAACTCCTCTCCATGCTGTCTCCACGCAGGCCTCAAGGCTCATAAAATGATCCTGTATCAGGCAGAACATCGAATCCAAAAGAGTGCCGCTGTAGAGCTCCATCTTGGTTCCACCTCGCTTCACTAACTTTTGTATAGTCCCACAGTCTCTTTGGCTAGGTCTCCTCTAGGTCCTGAAGCGTAGCTGCCCCACGAGGCGCTCCCGCTATGGCCGCTCAGAAAATGTGCAGCTTCCTCGATCGCTAGTGTTTCCAAGCCTCTTTTTCTCTAACATAAGTGTCTCAGGGTTTTGGCCAAACTATACGTAGCAGATTGGACTGGTCTGAGCGGTCAGATGTAGTTTTAAAAGTAGTAGTTAGCCGGAGCTATGAGATTGTGTGACCGCTCTGTCCCAGTGCTGGCTCCGCCCCGATCCAAATTTGACACTTTTGTCTCGGTCTTCTCTTCACACTTTTTCAAAGTTCTACAAATTTCACACTTTTGTCTCGGCTGAGGCCGCTTTTGGGAGAAAGGTTCTTCAAGCAGTGGTGCCTTCTGTTTAGGTTCCCTGTCTTGTCCCTCCCGTGTCATCTGTGTACTCTAGCTTGGGTATTGAATCCCATTAGTAATTAAGATGATCCGTGGACTCATCGTGTCTTAAAAAAGAAAAGAAAATTTATGCTTACCTGATAAATGTATTTATTTTTTGACAAGATGAGTCCATGGCCCACCCTGTTCTTGTAAGACAGGTTGTGGATTATGTAAACTTCAGACACCTCTGCATCTTGGCTTTTCCTTTCTCTTCCTAACTTTGGTCGAATGACTGGAGTGGGAGGGAAGGGAGGAGCTATTTAACAGCTTTGTTGTGGTGCTCTTTGCCTCCTCCTGCTGTCCAGGAGGTGAATATCCCATTAGTAATTAAGATGATCCGTGGACTCATCGTGTCAAAAAAGAAATTAATTTATCAGGTAAGCATAAATTTCCTTATTTCTTTGCTTAGATATAACTGTACTAATAGGACACACAGAAGACAAATGTGCCTAAAATAGTTCTTAACTAAAAATATTTTTTTAGTTTAATTTGTATGAGGATGCAAACATTAAGGGATCAATAAGAAGAGGAGAAAGACAGGAGAGAATGGATTAGTCCACAAATAGGTCAACATCATTCCTCTTGTTAATTCCCTTGGGATGCCTAGTATCCAAAGTGAATATCCAGTATACCTCTCTTTAAAAGCCTAGCCAATCTGTCTCCTCTCCTTAAAGTGACAGTAAACCTTCAAAAATAAAATCAACTATTCAAACAAACATATAGTAAACTGTTTTTTCATAATTCAATGTTATATATTTTTTTGTTTTGTTTTAATGTTAAAGAAACAATAGATACATTTCCTATTTTGCACTCCCTCCGTTTACCTCATTATGCAAAGCCATTCACGGATGGCTCTACATATAGCCCACGTGAGCACGTACAGCCATATTCAACCCCATGATTCATTTAGTTAGAAAGGATTTCAGTAGGAGGAGTATTCCCTTGTAGACTTGCTCTGTGAAATACGCAAGTGCAAGTAGTTTCAGACACGCTTGACAATGATTTGCTGTCTTAAATATTCATTACTCTAATTATAATAAAAGCTACGATTGGTTGATTGCTTGGACCCATTTCAGTTGCTTGTTCACGGGGCTGTCAGCTATTGCTAGACCACAGCATAAAGCGGCTGCTTCAAAATCGAAAAAATAAGGTAACAAATATAATTTTAACAACATTTACATTCCCAAAATATTAAAAATGCAGTTCACAAACAAAATATTTTTTTATAAAACACACTTTTCTGACCCTTTAAGTCCCTAGCTACTTGTTTTATACCTGCAAAAGAAATCAGATTTTTTTATGTTATCTTCATGTAAATCAAAGTGCTTGGCCACTGGAGTTTTTGGTATACTCTCATCCAGTGACGACAAATACTCTCTTATCCTATCTTTTAGTGGGCGTGTCGTGATGCCCACGTATTGGTAGGAACATTGTTGGCATGTGAACAGATAAACTACACTAGTGCAGTTGATTCTACTTCCTGTTGAGAAAGTTTTTCCATTCTGTGAAGAACTAAATGTTTTAGTCTTCTTAGTGTAAGAACAGCATTTGCATGGCATGTGACCACACCTGAAAAAACCTTTAATGTTAATTAACCAGTTGAGTTTTTGACTAGGTGTATTATAAAAATGTTGCTTAAAGGGACAGTACACTGTAAAATTGTTTTTATATTAATGTATTTTCAATGACTTGTTACACCAGCTGGAGGGTATAAACATTTTGAGAAATTGCATTTTCAGGTTTACTTGTGTATATGAAGTAGCTGGTTTTGTGCTTTTAAACCACAGCCTATTACAATGGCTTGTGCTTCAGGTAATAACATATCTCCTTATGTTATCACTTTCTGTTCACTCACTTGCTTCCTTATCTTATATTTGTCTGGAAAACTAAAGCTCAATACATAGAAGCCGATTTATCAAGCCTGAATGCTCGCCGGAAACAGCAGTTAAGAAGCAGCGGTCGTAAGACCGCTGCTCCTTAACTGGTCCACCTGCTCTGAGCGGCGGACAGCAATCAACCCGATCCTATACGATCGGGTTGATTGACACCCTCTGCTAGCGGGCGATTGGCTGCAGACCTGCTTGTGCAATGTTAAATGCAGACAGCGTATGCTGTCGGCATTCAGCAATGTCTTTCGGACATGATACGCTGCAGCATATCATGTCGGACAGACACTGATAATGCAACCCCATAGAGAGAACAATGGGAAATTATCATTTTATTGCTTAACTATCCTGCACCCCACTGAGAGTGTAATTTTTTCTGCTGGCTGTGTTTACTTAGGTTATTCAATAGTTGAGACTCTATTATCAAAACGTTCAGTATAGGTTGGGTACCACAAGTTAAATCAGCTATTTTAAAGGACAAAATAGGGGTAAAGGAGTTACTTGTAAACAATTTAATGCACTTCAGCAGGTTAAATGGATCATTGGGAACAATTTAAATAGTAGAACATTTTTGGGTGACCTGTCCCTTTAATTCCCCTAAGGTAGATGCCTTTAGCTACACATTTTATCCCTTGGTTCACAATTGTTTTTAGTTGTGAGTCATTATGTAAAATAGGTAAATTATTTTAAACTATGTTACAGATCTTATGATACTGTCTACTATATTTGGTGGTAAAAATTTCTTCACCAAATTTAGACGTAAATTGTTCTTTACATTTAAAGAGACTTTGTCTATCTGTCTTTGCCAATTTTTTCTCTAACTGATATAATATTGTCTTATTATAGCCCCGTCTCTACCAGTCTATCTGTAAGTGCTTTAGCTTGGGTCTTATAGCTCTCCAATGTGGTACAATTTCTACATATCCAAATATACTGACCTTTGGGAATACCTTCTTTAATATGACGGACATAGCAGGCGTCTGCGCTGAGAATAGGCTTTCTATATACGGAGGTGTTAATCTTACTAAAAAAAAACAAAGATCCAGAAAACTCATTTCAGTCTTATTAATTGCATGAGTGAATCTCAAATTGTATTCATTATTGTTCAAATAATCAATAAATGACTGTGCTGAATGTTCACTTGTGCCTTGCCAAATTATTATTAGGTCGTCTATAAAACGACCATACGTTATCAAGTTGTCCCTGCAGGGGAAACTATCTGCAAAGATGCTGTCCAGCTCCATCCATTCCATGCGTATGCTGGGGCGAATTTTGCCCCATTGCTGTTCTGCTTCTCTGCAGATAGAACTCCCCTCTAAAGATAAAATAATTGTGCGTCAAGAGGAGCTGTGCAACAGACACCAGAAAATGTATAAAGTCGTCTGTATAATTTGTGTATCTCGTGACCATGTTCCTCAATGACTCCTGGCCTAATGAATGTAGAATACTAGACTACAAGGCTCCTACATACACTGACAGCCATTGAAAATTAAGCTGCCAGGTGATGCCATCTAGTTGCTTTATCAGACGGGAAATTTGCCTTATATATCCTGGTAATGATGTCACTATGGGCTGTAAGTTAAAATTTAGCCATGCTTCATTCTTTCACACAGTGACCCCATACTGGCTACTATGGGTCATCTTTGTTTTATGTATTCTTGGCACTTCTCTAAAGGTGGGTACTAATGGCTCTTTTTATTACTAAAAATCTGCTAGGTCTCTGGACAGTACCGCTTTTGTTCTACAGCTGTGTAGGATTAAATTTCAATTTTGTATATGTCTCTTCTACTCTCAGTTGAGACTGAACTTCCTTTAGGTAATCTCTTTTGCTTAACAGAACTATCACACCCCCTTTGTCTGCCTGGGTAATGACCAACTGGTCATTTTCTTGTAGCTGTTTTAAGGCCATTTTTTGTATTTCCTACTCATCTCTGTTTCATAGATTCAATTCTTTGCGTACCAGTTCTTGAAACAACTCAACACACGTTCCTAGATTGCACTGGATAAAAATAAGATTGATCTTTTTTATTTAATCATTTTGCAGTAGAGACTGTTTGTGTCTACTATTATTAGTGGCTTGCAGTGAGATAAGGTTGTTTAAATCACAAATATGTTTTTATAAAGTAAACCAGTTTCATTGTGTGGTATATTGTGTTTACTCAAATGAACTTCTGATTCTGTGTCTTCATTAAAGAAATGCTTCCTCAAAGTGAGTTTGTGTACTAACCTATTAACATTTATTATGGTGCCAAATAAATAAGTATCTTTGCTGGTTGCAAAAGTCAAACCTTTATTAAGGTGAAAGTCAATCCTAGCGTTGTACAAACGCTAGGATTGACTTTTAAAACAAATATAGGGGACTTTCATTCATGAAGTAAAGGATACTTCATGTAGAAAGCTTCTTTATTTGATTCAATCGATCGCCGTTCTTAGCTGCTACAGCAGCACACGGCTAAAACATTTTTTTGCTAAGAGGTGACGTTTTCACCTCTTAGCCAATAGCCGTGTGGTAAATCCGGCTCCCATGGGCGCCAAGCCGGATTTACCACACGGCTATTGGCTAAGAGGTGAAAACATCACCTCTTAGCAAAAAAATGTTTTAGCTGTGTGCTGCTGTAGCAGCTAAGAACGGCGATCAGTTGAAACAATTAAAGGAGCTTCCACATGAAGTATCTTATACTTCATGAATGAAAGTCCCCTTTATTTGTTTTAAAAGTCAATCCTAGCGTTTGTAAAACGCTAGGATTTACTTTCACTTTAAGTAAGCTGATCTGTGCTTGTGACAGATACGTTAACTACAGCCTCTACTTGTTTTGTTTTGTTGGTTGCCCTACTGGAGTATCTAAAACGTTTATTTTGTGAGCATTATAAGCTCTTTCTATAAGCTCTTTCTGAGGCACTAGCTCCTACTGATCATGTGCACACGTTCACAGTGTATACATATACTAATTTGTAATTGGCTGAGGGCTGTAACATGATACAGGGGGCCGGAAAATGGGAAAAAAATGTTTTTTTTGTCAGGAAAACATCTGCTTAACTGAAATTCAGAGTCGTATTGCATTTTCTTTTTATTATGCACTTGCTAATTATGTAGTTCTACTGTTTTTTTTTTTTTTTTTTGGTCCTTTAATGACCTGCTGTGTTCCAGGGACTTACTATGCACATGTTTGTTTGCGTTCCTGGGGGGGGGGTGTATTTTTGGGGTTTGTGGACTATAATGAGATAATTCTGCTGCTGCCATTTCTACTCTGTGGTGGTCATCAGCCGATGAGATTTTTTTTGTAACTTTCTGCAATGGCTCTGAGGAGCAAGTGTTGCTGCGTTTTTTTTGCCCCATGTACAGCCTCACTGATGTCTGCTGTACGTTCCCACAGTGTCATATTGCCTGGGAACCTGCTCTACTGTACTGATGGGGTCTATATGCTTATTTTGTAGAGGGCTGCTGCTCCATGCTTATACTTAGAAATGAGTCTCAATAAATAAATATATATATATATATATATATATATATATATATATATATACAGGTAGCCCTCAGTTTACGCCGGGGTTAGGTTCCAGAAGGAATGGTTGTAAATCGAAACCGTTGTAAATTGAAACCCAGTTTATAATGTAAGTCAATGGGAAGTGAGGGAGTTAGATTCCAGGCCCCTCTCAAAATTGTCATAAGTAACACCTAATACATTATTTTTAAAGCTTTGAAATGAAGATTTTAAATGCTTTTTTTCTTTTTCTTTTTTTTTTTTGGTAAAAAACATTTTTATTGGAGGAAAAAATATGAACAAAAATTCAGAAATACAGTACATACCAGCCGTATGAAATTTAACATATCAGAATCTTATCCAATCAAACATAACTGAAAAAGTACATTTCTCAACAACTTGAACTTTCTGTGTCAGATAAAATGTTACAATTTCTCTCTGTCAGGATGTCTTATCTGTTACCTCCAATCTTAAATGTCTAATCTCTTATTTATTTTGCCGGAACAGTTATGTACAATCTCTAACCCTTGACCCTCTTTGATCTGTCCCTTAACCTGAATCTTGAGTTCATCTACTTTGTCTGATTCTTGAACCCGTCGTGACCTTTTACTAATACTGTACGGATTCTTCCCTATCTACTCTAACCTGTACTCAAGATTTCTCACAAAAAAATTAAAAATAAAATTATTATTACAACTCAGGGGAGGGAAGGGGGGAGAGGGAGAGAAAAGAGAAAAAAAAAAAAAACACAAAGAAGATCCCTTCACTTGAAAACTACCGATGAGTTCCACCTTGCTTTTACAACTGGTGCTGAACCCACCTTAGCGATTATGTACCCAGCTTGACGGTAATGATCCATCTAAGATTAATTCAAGGAAAGGTATGCAGTCTTGAAATGGCGAGAGGATATACTGTTGGACTTTTATGGGTTCTCCCTGAATATACTTTTTCCATTTCTTAAAAAATATAGTAACCTGTTTAGCTGCTCCTTTATCTAGTCCTATTATCTCTACCATAATCTGGCTTCTCATGGCATTTATGAATTCAGTGATTGAGGGAGCATCTTTATGCTTCCACCCTTTACATAGCTGGTTCCTTACAATCAAGATTGCTAAATTTATGAGAAGTCTGTCTCCTATATTTTGTGTTGAATACAAAAAGAATATATGTTCTGCCTCTAATTCTAGCTTGTCTCTAATTTTTCTATTAATCCAGTATTGGATTTTCCTCCAAAATTGCGAAATTTTTGGGCAAGTCCAAAAATAATGCAGCAAATCCGCTTTTACTTTATGACATTTGGGACACATAACCTGTGATTGGGACCACTTAGCAATTCTGGCTGGGGTTAGGTAAAAATTATTTATTACCTTAGATTGTGATTCTCTTAGATTAATTCTATCTGTAGCTTCTCTTGCCCTATCAAGGCTGTCCATTATATCCTTATCTAGCAGTTCGGGAAAAAAAGATGCATATCTCTGTTTACAATGATTGATGTGCAGTTCTCCTTCTTTACTCATAATATACTGGTACCAAATCGAGATGGCTCTAACCCCTGCTTTATATAGAGTTATCCCTGCCTCAATATTTAATTGCGCCCAGTGCTTACTAAACCTTCTATCATAGTCATTTATAAAATGACGTATCTGTCAATATGCATAGAAATGCTGGGATGGTAAGCTATATTCGCGTGCTAGACTCTCAAATGTCCTAATATGCCCAGTAAGTGGATCTTTCAATTGTGCTACATAAATCAGGCCTTTAGTTTCCCAGGTATGAAATATACTATTGCAGTGTCCTGGTGGGAAAGCTGGGTTACCAATAATCGGTAGTAATCTAGAGGTCTGAAATTCTATCCCCAAAGTTTTACAGTATTTCTGCCATGCGATCACTACATTTGCAATTGTTATTAATCTACTTATATTGCTTGGTAGTTTTCTATGTGGGCAGTGAAGCACTGCCTGCAGGTTAAAAGGTTTGATTAATTCTGTTTCATGTTCAGAATAAGTAACATAATCTGATTTGCTAAGCCAATCTACCCCAAATTTAACCAGGGAAACCATATTGTAGTATTTTATATTTGGGCATGAAAAGCCTCCAAACCGCTTATCCTGGGACAACTTATTGAGAGCGATACGTGAGGTCTTTTTCCCCCAAATAAAAAAGGCACAGGCCTTGTTATAATTATCAATGTCTTTCTTGTGTAGTAAAAGGGGTAAATTCTGAAGCAAAAATAGGAATTTTGGAAAAATAATGGTCTTAATGACATTAATGCGGGCTGAAATAGATAAGTAGTATAAGTTCCATTTTGCTAGGTCATGTTGCAAATTCTGAAATGGCTCTTTGAAATTAAGCTGATACCAAGATGCTGGGTTCTTACTAATCTTAATGCCTAGATAATTAATGCTCTGTACTTCTTTGAAGTTATCGGGGTAACTATTTCTATTTTTCCTGATCCAGAGAATTTCTGATTTATTAATATTTATTTTGTATCCGGAGAATCAACTGAAAGTATTTAATATCTTCATAAAGCATGGTATGGACTGCTTTGTGTGTTGTAAGAATATTAATAGGTCATCCGCGTAAAGTGCCACAGACACCTTCTGATTCCCCACCAAAATTGGTGGAAGGGTCTTCCTTAGATATATGGCTAGAGGTTCCAATGCGATATCAAATAGTAGTGGCGAAAGTGGACACCCCTGACGTGTTCCTTTGCCTAGAGTGATACTTTGTAATAATTCACCATTAATGAGAAGTTGAGACCTGGGCTTATTATATACTAACCCGATCAAGTCGACCAGGGCGCCGGAGAAACCAAACTTCTTCAACGAGTTTATTAAATGATCCCAGATAATTGAATCAAAAGCCTTTTCGGCATCTACGGTGAGTAAAGCTATATCTTCCCCCTGAATTCTCTTCCCGGCGTCCTGGTCGACCCGATGGAGATAGTCCACGGTAGTGAGAACTCTGCGCATATTTCTGACTGCTTTTCTTCCTGCAATGAACCCTGCCTGGTCGGGATGGATAATATCTGTAATAATTTTTTTTAACCTTTCTGCAATAAGAGACATTAATATCTTGTAATCCTGATTGAGAAGCGAAATCGGACGGTATGACGCTACATTGGTTGGGTCCTTCGCTTTCTTGTGAATTAAAGTAACTACAGAGTCAGAGAAATAGATTGATTTCATGTCTTTATGGAGATAATATTGATTAAATAGTTTAGTTAAGGTGCCCGCTATCTCTGCTGCCGTGATTTTATAAAACTCTGTCGGAAGGCCGTCCGGCCCTGCAGCTTTGCCAAGTTTGGATTTGTTTATGGTATCTAATATTTCTATTTCAGTAATAGGGGCATTAATTATCTGTAACGCTTCTTGCGAGATTTGGGGAATATCTAGACCCAGCCAGAATTGCTCTTTCTGCATCTCATTCACTTCTTCCCTTGCATAAAGATTACTATAATACTCAAAAAATATCTTGCTGATTTCCTCTTTGTTACTAAAGAGTTTCCCCTCAGACTTAATTGGAAAAATTTGATTTGATTTTCTGTTTAGCCAATATACCCTGACTGCCCTGAAATGAAGCCCTGTTCCTCAACTCTTCATATGCCCCGATCTTTTTCAGAAAACATTCCCTTTCTGCTCTAGCTGCTTTATATGAATCCCAATTCTCTTTATTGGGGGTTCTGAGATATTTCGCATATTTATTTTTAAGCTGGTTTGATAATTGTACCTCTCTTGCTTTATATTCTTTATTTCTTTTAATCATGTAGGCTTTTACTTCCCCCCGAATGACCGCTTTACCTGCTTCCCAGAACACCTCAACTTTGTTTATGTACTCCCTATTTTGTGTGGAGTATTCTCCCCATCTTTGCTGCAGCCAGTTTACAAATTTTACATTTCTATACATATATTGAGGGAAACGAAAGGTATTAGCAATTTTTTTGGAGAGAGTACTCCACACAATCCTTAGGCCAATTATCGCGTGATCAGACAAGATAATCTCCGAAATCTGTGTTTCTATGTTGTTTCTCATAATATATTCATCTACTAGAAACATATCAATTCGGGAGAAATTTTTGTGAGCGCCCGATTCACATGTGAATTCCCGAGTGTCTGGATGATGGATACGCCAGGCATCATGTAATTTTAACACACGTGCAAAACTCTGCAGATATTTGGCTTCCCTGTTGTTAGCCGCTCTGCGCCTGATTCTGTGCCTGTCTAGCTCGGGGCACATTGTACTATTAAAATCTCCTGCTACGATCAAATTCTGCCCAATATATGGGGATATAACTTTTGTCAATTTCTCCCAGAACTGAAAATCCCAGTTATTCGGGGCATATAGGTTACATATTGTCCAGATCTTCTGATCTATCTTCAGTTGTAATACTATATATCTCCCCCCTGGATCTAATTCCTGCTTAATTATTGTGTATGCTAAATCCCTGCCCAACAGAATTGCTACGCCTTTCTTGCGTTTTTCGCAAGGTGTAGCGATTATTTCAGCAATCCAGTTTGTTTTCAACTTTCCTATCTCTGCCTTCTTAAGATGTAATTCCTGAAGTAAAATAATGTCTGGGTGTTGTTTTTTTGCTAACTTGAGAACGTTCTTGCGCTTACTTGGAGATGTTGTTCCCCCTACATTCCAGGAAATTAACTTTAGCGAATTACTAATTTATTCTATATCTAAACATTTTATATAAAACAAGGAAAGAGAAAAAAAGAAGAAAAAAAAAAAAAAAAAAAAGAGGAAGACCAATCCCTCTCCCCCCTTACCCTTAGTTCCTAACCAAATCACCATTTTAGTCTTCAGAGCCAAAGAATACCGTGTTCTTTAACAACTGCTTAAACCTCTATGTTATTGTCTCTGCAGAACTCCTTTGCATCCTCAATTGTATTTAATATGATGACACCATCCATGCCCAGTACCGTGATTTTTGCTGGGTATTTCATGGTTGCCTTCAGCCCTGCCTTAATTAGACCTGAGCAGAATGGTGCCATCGCACGTCTCTTTGTCGAGGTTTCTATTGAGTAATCCTGAAATAACAGGATCTGCTTGGTATCTATAGTAAGTGTCTGGGTCTGTCTGTATTTCTGCATGATTTTAACTTTGTCTTGGAAGTTTAAATATTTTATCATGACCATTCTTGGTCGCATACTGCCATCTTTTAACTGTCTTGCCACGCCTACCCTATGTGCTCTCTCTACCTGGAGTCCTCCCTCTGCGCCTTGTAAGCCTAGTAGTTTGGGTAAAGTCTGAGTGCTGAATAATAGGAGGTCTTCGAACTCTCTAGACTCTGGTAGTCCTATGACATGCACATTACTCCTCCTGGACCTATCTTCTAGATCCTCAATCTTAACTTTTAGTAAGATTTTAAATGCTAAACAGCATTGTAAACCTAATAAAATAACCACACAACACAAAATATATAATTAAACTAAGTTAAATGAACAAACATTTGCTAAACTGCATTATAAACCTTATGAAATAATCACACAACACACTTTACTTGCATTTTTCTGCAAACAGTTCATACATTTATACACACACATACACACACATTTATTAAAGAACAAAAATGATTCTGTCTCCTAAGTATTTTGGTTGGCTCCTAGACTTAAAATAAATTTGTTAAGCCCTGACTTACCTTTTCTGCAATGTGTTGTTACGTACCGCACTGGAGTTCAGGAAGGGGGAGGAAATTCAAGAGGGAGGAACGTAGCAAATATTTACATTGAGAAAGAACGGAAAAGTGACACCTGCAAGCAGGAATTTAAGGTGCAGGAATTTTTTTTTATTTTAACTTCCACTGCCGTTCTTTCTGCAGACATGCTGCATTTTCTGCGATAAGAATGCAGATTGCAGCATGTTCTGCCTTGGGGGTCATCAGTCAATGCCAGAGGCCTAGTTCAGTAACGCTGCTGCCCGCTACTGCCTCTCCTGCCTCTGTACTTCCTGCTCTGTGGTGGTTATCATCCGTCAATGTCAGTTCCTTAGGGAACTGCTGGCCGCTGTGTTAAAGGGACTCTAGGTATGTCTATGTCCTCCTCCCTTGGAGGTGTATTTTTGTGTCCTTCTACCTCGCAGGGGTATTTATGGGTCTTGTGTACTATGAGAGGCCTAATTCAGTAACTCTGCTGCCTCTCCTGCCCTTCCTGCTCTGTGGTGGCTATCATCAGTCACTGCCTAATCCTTAGGGAACTGCTGGCTGCTGTATCCAATAGACAAGGCACGTCTTTGTCCTACTCCCTCTGAGGTGTATGTTCAGTGTTTGTGTACTATAATCAGAGGCCTAGTTTAGTAACTCTGCTGTCTGCTTCTGCCTTTCTTGCTCCTGTCCTTCCTGCACTGTGGTAGCCATCAGCAGTTAATGACAGATTCTTAGAGAACTGATTGCTGCTATGTCCAAGCAACTCTATGTATGTATTTGTTCTCCTTCCTTGGAGGTGTATTTTTAGTGTTTGTGTACTATAATCAGAGGGCTACTTACTTTAGTAACTCTGCTCTCTGCGGCGGCCTCTCTTGCTCTTGCCCTTCCTGCTCTGTGGTGTTCATCAGTCAATGCCAAATCCTTAGGGGACTTTTGACTGCTGTGTCCAAGGGACTCTAAGCTTGTCTTTATCCTCCTTCCTTGCTGTCTGCTGTGTCCAATAGACAAGGCACGTCTTTGTCCACCTCTCTCTGAGGTGTATTTTCAGTGTTTGTGTACTATAATCAGAGGCCTAGTTTAGTAACTCTGCTGTCTGCTGCTGCCTTTCCTGCTCCTGCCCTTCCTGCTCTGTGGTGGCTATCATCAGTCACTGCCTAATCCTTAGGGAACTGCTGGCTGCTTGGTACATGGCAAGTGGCAATTACAGGCAGACAGATTCTCTACTTGAGAGCTTGTCCACCTGAAGTCTTGTAAATTTTTACTTTTATTTAGTCTTCCCTCTTTTTATGTTGTTTATCTAGGTATGCTTTTCAACAAAGGTAACAAAAACACAAAGTTAATTTAATACTTTAAGTAAATTGAAAAGGACCTTAAAATTGTATGATCTGTCTGAACCTTGAAATATTAATTTAGACTTTCATGTCCCTCTTGAGCTGCATTTGGACAAAAAAAGACAGCTGCTGCAAAAACATCTGATTGTGGGCATATAACACACAGGGGCTTCAGGCAATGAGGTCCCATGTGAGCATATGACTGACTTCAAGTAATTTGCCAAATCTAGGGTCATCCATTATGGCCATATAACCCACAGAGATCTCTGGCTGCCCGCATTTCTTACTATTGGGTTGTACAGTAAATCAAAAGCCATACCCCTTTGCCATTATTTTCTATCAGTGTGTGTTCTCACTGCCTTGCGGAGTCTGAACATGCAAACTGTCACATACTTCACAACATTTCCTGGAGGGTTTTCTGTTTCCAAAACTTCTGTATTTTAGGACAATGCCACCACACATGAAGCAATGTACCGATATGACCGCAAATTCTCCAACATGTGTTTGGATAAATTTGTGATAACCTATGCGGAGTTAGGTACCATCTACTTAGTAACTTCATGTTTGTTTCCCTAAATTTCATGGTGGTAGACGAGGAATTCATATGTTTAATAATGGTAAGCCAATCCTTTTCTACAAGTGGGGAGCCTAGATCTTTCTCCCACTTCTCTGTATATGAGGGTAGTTTACGTGAATGATAATTTATGATTTGTTGGTTAGCCATGGATAGGTGGCCCTTAGTTGCTATCTGTAGGAAACATATATTTTCTTATGGGGTTCGTGATCTAAGGATTTGTTGCTTATCAGAGTGTGTAAGTATAAGATGCCTAAGTTGGAAGTATTTGTACCATCAATGTTTAGTTTGGTTAGTTCGTCTTTTGAACACAGGGTATTCCCTCTTAAGACCTTACAAAACGGTGTTAGTGTATGAATCGTGCTATCAGTTGTACATAAGTTGTGATAGTTTATTTGAAAGATGGGGTTAGTAAGGGTAGGGGATAGGGGGAGGGTATAGATGATATAGAAGGAAAATGTTTGATAACATAGTTCCAGGTTTTAAGAGTTTCTTTCATGAGTGAGGAAGTGGATGTCACGATCTTCTGTTCTGCTAGAGGTAGCCAACATGCACTACCCAGGTTAGGGAAAGAGGCTAAGGATCGTTCCAGCTCAATCCATTCCTTGTTTGTTCCATTTTTACACCAATCTATAAGTCTTACAAGATGTGTGGCAAGTCTATAAAATCCCATGTTGGGAACTCCTAGTCCGCCCCTATCTTTTGACATGTACATTGTATGCATAGGAACCCTCATCATGTGTTCAGACCATATATAGGAATTAAGAATCTTTTGTAAAGAGCGTATGTAAGAGTCTGGAAGCTGTATAGGAAGGGCTTGGAATGTGTATAATATTTTGGGGAGTATGACCATCTTTAGAGTTTATACTGCCCAGCCACAAAATTGGCTTGTGTTCCCAGTCATGTAGTTCCTTTCTAATTGCCTGTAGCAGTGGTGGGTAGTTTAGTGAGAATAACAAAGATTTGTTTTCTGGGATCTGTATGCCCAGGTATTTGATTGACTTAGTGTTATGGCGGTACCCAAAATCTGATTGTATCTTGCTTACCAAACTAGAGGAGTTATGGAGGCTAATAAATTCTGACTTAGTTTCATTGATTTTGAAAAAGGAGAACTTGCCATAATTTGAAAGTTCCAATGATAATGCTGCAAGTGACGTAGTGGGGGAAGTTAATGTAAACATCACGTCATCAGCATATAGTGCCATTTTATATTGATTATCCTCAATCTTTATCCCTTTGATGTCGGGATTCTGGCGAATTCTAGTTGCCAAAACCTCCATTGCTAAAACGAACAATAAGGGTGAGAGTGGGCAGCCCTGTCTTGTGCCGTTAGTTATGGTTATAGAGGGGGCTAAAGAGTCATTTAATTGAATTCTGGCAGAAGGAAAATTATATAAAGCAAATATTTTTTCAATATAGTATGGCCAAATCCAAATTTATATAGGGTGGTCTTTAAAAACTTCCAATTCAGTCTGTCAAAGGCCTTTTCGGCATCTATTGATAAGAGTATAGTTGGCAATTTGGCGTCCGTGACATAGTCAAGGAGGTTAATTCGTTTTATGGTATTGTCCCTAGCCTTTCGGTATGGTGTAAAACCTGCCTGGTTAACATGTATTAATGTCGGGAGTATTTTGTTTATTCGGGAGGCGATAATTTTAGCATAAAGCTTTACATCTACGTTGAGTAAAGAAATAGGTCGGAAGTTTTGATGGGGTAGTAGGGGGTTTGCCATGTTTAGGTATCATTGTTATATGTGCTTCTACCATGTTTCAAGAAAAGGGATTCCATTCGCCTCTCTCATTAAAGAGCTTTAAAAGAAAAGGGGACAAAATGTCCTTAAAAAGCTGATAGTATTTGACAGAAAAGCCGTCTGGGCCTGGGCTTTTTCCCGTGTTCAATTCCTTAAGTACTCTAAGTATTTCTTGGTGGGTAATGAGTAAGTCTAACTCCGCTTTCTGCTCAGGTGTTAGAGAGGGCAGAGGGGAATTTTGTAGGTAAAGGTCTAGATCTGAGTCTTCAAAAAATTTAGATTCATTGTTATATAGCTTAAGATAATCGTCTCGGAAGTGTTTACCTATTTCTGGGGTAGTTTGTACTTTTTGTTTTTGAGGAGTGATCAAGTGGTGAATATATGATTTTAATTTTCTTTTTTTAAGGGCTCTGGACAGTAATTTTCCTGCCCTATTGCCTTCATAAAAGAATTTTTGTTTGATTTTATGAGTGATGGCTTGTTGTTCTTGGGCTAAAAGGGTTTTCAATTTAATTCTTGATTCATTAAGTCATGTAAAATCTGAGGGTCAGTAGGTGTTTTTTTATGTTGGAGATCAAGTTTGGATAGTTGTTCTGCTAATTCAGCATACCTTAAACGTTCTATTTTCTTGAGCTGCGCCTTAAGCTTAATAAACTCTCCCCTCATATAACACTTGTGTGTTTCCTATAAAGTGGAGATATTAATGTCAGGGGTGGCATTAATTGCAAAGAATTCATTGAGAGATTTTGTTAATGCGTCTGTGTGTTCAGTTTTATGCAGTATAGCGTCATCTAACTTCCATACAAATTCAGTATTTCTAGAATTAGGCCAATTTAAAGAAAGCAAAACCGCAGAATGATCAGACCACGTAGTGGCCTTAATTTGGGAATTCGAAAGGTGTGGGAGGCCGGTTTGGTTAACAAAAAAGTAGTCCAGCCTGCTGTACATTTTTGTAGGGGCTGAGAAAAAAGTGTATTCTATTTTGTCTCCATGAAAATATCTCCAGGAGTCATAGAGATTGTGATCTCTTAAGTTTTTCCATAAACATTGTGCCGTTTTCTTGGAGACACAGGTATTTACATTTGAGCTATCTTTTAGTGGTTGGAGAGGGAAATTAAAATCTCCTAATATAACGATCCCCTTGGCCATATCTACGAGTTTCTGGAACATTTTGCGGAAAAATGGGATGTGCTGAACATTTGGGGCATAAATATTAATTAATGATACTGGGGTTCCATACAGAAGCCCAAAAACTCCCAGGAATCGCCCCTCCGTGTCTTTAGTAGTATGTATATGGTGGAAAGCAGTATTTTTATGGAATAATATGCTGACCCCTCTCTTTTTCTGGGAGTCAGAGTTGTGGTAGTGCTGGGTGTAATGGGGGCCCAGATATTTAGGTTCCCGATGTCTTTTAAAATGTGTCTCTTGTAGAAACAAGATATTTGCTCACCTTCTGGAAAGGTCGAGCAACGCCATAGAACGTTTGTTGGGTGAATTAAACCCCCTAACATTCTGGGAGATTATGTGGAGGGTGCGTGTCATGGTGGTATATGCCTATTGGGGTATCTGTCATGCATGGCCAAGCCATAGTTAAAGTATTGTACATATACATAAACTGTACCATTTTGAGTGTAGAAGAAACCTGAAATCATGAAACCTGTACCGAAAACATAAGAAAATACAAATAATAACAAATATCTTAACAGTGAACATCTAATAACTAGCATAAATTATCCTTAAATACAAGACTCAGGGGAATCTTAGAGAAACCGCATGTATCTTTGTCATAATAACTATAATCTAGTTATCCTGAATAATATTGTTTTGCCATCGAAGTGGCTATCAAAGAGAGTCCTCTATTAATTTTAGCGAAAGTCTCTCAACTGGGTCAAAACAGGCCTCGCCTCGAGGCGGAAAACATGCCCGTGAAAAAATATCACAATTAAACATTTCTACTCACGGTACCAGAAAGTCTCTTTCAGGGTGATTCTGGGTCTGAGTCCTCTCCATCTTTAGACGAGGTAGGGGATATAGCCTCCCTATGCTGCATATTTGTGTCCTTAGAACTCTGTTTTGGAGAAAATCTGTGTCATACTCTGCAAGGGAGCAGGTTCAGGAGTTGGGAGCTATTGTGCAGAGGTGTCAGGTTCTGGGGTTAAAGTTGTGTTTTGTCTGCGTGAGTCTCTCCTTTTTGGCATAATTAAACAGGTACAAGGTTTTAGGAAATAACATTGATGGTTTTATTGATAGGATAATTAGCAATGCAGAGATATGTAAATTAGATAAGGCAAAATCTATAGGCTGTAGACTGGAACTCTGTAGTATCAGGCAGGAATGCAGATCTTTGTAATAACAGGCAGGATACTTGCATATGTTGTAAACTGGAACTATAGGCTGTAGACTGGAATCATATGGTGTAGACTGGAACTCTGTAGTAACAGGCAGGAATGCAGATATTTGTAATAACAGGCAGGTTACTTGCATATGCTATAGACTGGAACTCTGTAATAACAGGCAGGAATGCAGTTCTTTGCAATAACAGGCAGGATACTTGCATATGCTGTAGACTGGAACTCTGTAGTAACAGGCAAGAATGCAGATCCTTGTAATAACAGACATGATACTTGCATATGCTGTAGACTGGAACTCTGTAATAACAGGCAGGAATGCAGATCTTTGTAATAACAGGCAGGATTATTGCATATGCTGTAGACTGGAACACTGTAGTAACAAACAGGAAACTTGCATAGACTGCAAACTGGAACTCTGTAGTAACAGGTAACAAGCAAGAAAAAGTACCTGAGTCAGTCCTTAGGAAATAGAGAATTAGCCAAGATCAATTGCCAGGAAATCAGTCCAGAAATGGAACACAGTGCCAAGGGAAAATCAAGAAGAGCAGTCTGTAAATGAAGCAGACATCAGGCACCAGGAAATCCAACAAATCTGTATTCACTCAGGAAACAGGACCAGCGTATAACACTCAATGTCAAGGCCCAGAACTGCAAGCAAACCTCCCAAATATAGCAGGCTGCTGATGATCTGATTTGTTTTAGCTGGTAAGCAGGTGGAGCCAGAGAGCCAAAGTTGCAGCAAACAGAAAAACCCAATATTCTTAGCCTGTGATCAAGCCATCTGGTGGCAAAGAGGTAAGACAACAGGCTGGGAAAGAACAGCAGCAGAAATAGAAACGGGTCCCAGGTTCAATTCTAGGCTGGATCATGACAGTACCCCTTACTCAAAGACGACCTCTGGGCGGACTTAGCATTCTCATACAACTCCAGATCTTTGATGCGTACCAGAGTGCCATCAGAGGCATATGTACAATCAGGGGGTATTATCTTTTTTGAAGGGCTCTCCAGAAGAGGATTCTGGGGACTGGAATTAGTATAGAGGGCCCCAACAGGACTGATCTTTGGTTTCTGTGCAGTTCTAGGCTTGTAGGTTCTGAAGAGGTGGGTCTGAGGAAGAGGAGGTAAAGGACCTTTTGACCGAACAGCAGTTTGAAGCACCGTCCCTTCAGTGTCAGAATCAGTATCATCTTCAATGGTAGAATAGTTAGACATTTCTTCTGAAATGCACAAAGATGAGAATGTAGCTGCATTTGGTAGGCAAATCTCTGGATTCATAGTACTAGGATTCTGTGGATGACATGTTAGTACTTCACAGAAATCAGAGTCTTTGGAAGGTGCAGTCCTAGGCTGATCAATTTGGGGATGTAAAATAGAACCCATGCAGAGCTCATCGCCAGAGGAATCCGAAGTGGGATTAAAGTTTGACTTCCTCTCTGTAGCCTGTCCATTTGATGACTCAGGATTTAGAGGTGGAGACCGCGGAACAGACTTCTTAGGGGGGTCTCACTGGACAAAAGGATATTACATGCCCAGTAGCTCCACAATAGAAACATAAGCCATTAGTTCTCCTTCTGGCCATTTCATGAGTGGTAAGAGGGGTTGATATCCTCCTTTGGATTGATAAGGATACAGCCTTTGGGGTTGTGGACACAGGAGTAGGAGTCCCCAACCTAATTGTTTTTTTATTGATAAAGTCTTTCAGGCTATCCTGTTAAGTCTGGAATCCTGCAGTGAAATCTTGGATAAGTGACTTCAATGCATCTGGAAGGGATTTTAGAATTTTGTTAAGTTGTAGTACATGAGAGTCTACAGACAAAATTCTCTCTGACACTTCAGTCAAAGAATGGATCACCTCTGCAAGCTCCGTTGTAGGGCCTTGACATTCTGTCATACTCTGCAAGGGAGCAGGTTCAGGAGTTGGGAGCTGTTGTGCAGAGGTGTCAGGTTCTGGGGTTAAACTTGTGTTTTGTATGCGTGAGTCTTTCCTTTTTGGCATAATTAAACAGCTACAAGGTTTTAGGAAATAACGTTGATGGTTTTATTGATAGGATAATTAGCAATGCAGAGATATGCAAATTAGATAAGGCAAAATCTATAGGCTGTAGACTGGAACTCTGTAGTATCAGGCAGGAATGCAGATCTTTGTAATAACAGGCAGGATACTTGCATATGTTGTAAACTGGAACCATATGGTGTAGACTGGAACTCTGTAGTAACAGGCAGGAATGCAGATATTTGTAATAACAGGCAGGTTACTTGCATATTCTATATAGGGAGTGCAGAATTATTAGGCAAATGAGTATTTTGACCACATCATCCTCTTTATGCATGTTGTCTTACTCCAAGCTGTATAGGCTCGAAAGCCTACTACCAATTAAGCATATTAGGTGATGTGCATCTCTATAATGAGAAGGGGTGTGGTCTAATGACATCAACACCCTATATCAGGTGTGCATAATTATTAGGCAACTTCCTTTCCTTTGGCAAAATGGGTCAAAAGAAGGACTTGACAGGCTCAGAAAAGTCAAAAATAGTGAGATATCTTGCAGAGGGATGCAGCACTCTTAAAATTGCAAAGCTTCTGAAGCGTGATCATCGAACAATCAAGCGTTTCATTCAAAATAGTCAACAGGGTCGCAAGAAGCGTGTGGAAAAACCAAGGTGCAAAATAACTGCCCATGAACTGAGAAAAGTCAAGCGTGCAGCTGCCAAGATGCCACTTGCCACCAGTTTGGCCATATTTCAGAGCTGCAACATCACTGCAGTGCCCAAAAGCACAAGGTGTGCAATACTCAGAGACATGGCCAAGGTAAGAAAGGCTGAAAGACGACCACCACTGAACAAGACACACAAGCTGAAACGTCAAGACTGGGCCAAGAAATATCTCAAGACTGATTTTTCTAAGGTTTTATGGACTGATGAAATGAGAGTGAGTCTTGATGGGCCAGATGGATGGGCCCGTGGCTGGATTGGTAAAGGGCAGAGAGCTCCAGTCCGACTCAGACGCCAGCAAGGTGGAGGTGGAGTACTGGTTTGGGCTGGTATCATCAAAGATGAGCTTGTGGGGCCTTTTCGGGTTGAGGATGGAGTCAAGCTCAACTCCCAGTCCTACTGCCAGTTTCTGGAAGACACCTTCTTCAAGCAGTGGTACAGGAAGAAGTCTGCATCCTTCAAGAAAAACATGATTTTCATGCAGGACAATGCTCCATCACACGCGTCCAAGTACTCCACAGCGTGGCTGGCAAGAAAGGGTATAAAAGAAGAAAATCTAATGACATGGCCTCCTTGTTCACCTGATCTGAACCCCATTGAGAACCTGTGGTCCATCATCAAATGTGAGATTTACAAGGAGGGAAAACAGTACACCTCTCTGAACAGTGTCTGGGAGGCTGTGGTTGCTGCTGCACGCAATGTTGATGGTGAACAGATCAAAACACTGACAGAATCCATGGATGGCAGGCCTTTGAGTGTCCTTGCAAAGAAAGGTGGCTATATTGGTCACTGATTTGTTTTTGTTTTGTTTTTGAATGTCAGAAATGTATATTTGTGAATGTTGAGATGTTATATTGGTTTCACTGGTAAAAATAAATAATTGAAATGGGTATATATTTGTTTTTTGTTAAGTTGCCTAATAATTATGCACAGTAATAGTCACCTGCACACACAGATATCCCCCTAAAATAGCTATAACTAAAAACAAACTAAAAACTACTTCCAAAACTATTCAGCTTTGATATTAATGAGTTTTTTGGATTCATTGATAACAGGACACTTGCATTGACTGCAAACTGGAACTCTGTAGTAACAGGTAACAAGCAAGAAAAAGTACCTGAGTCAGTCCTTAGGAAATAGAGAATTAGCCAAGATCAATTGCCAGGAGATCAGTCCAGAAATGGAACACGGTGCCAAGGGAAAATCAAGAAGAGCAGTCTGTAAATGAAGCAGAAATCAGGCACCAGGAAATCCAACAAATCTGTATTCACTCAGGAAACAGAACCAGAGGGTCTGTCAGAGTATAACACTCAATGTCAAGGCCCAGAACTGCAAGCAAACCTCCCAAATATAGCAGGCTGCTGATTATCTGATTTGTTTCAGCTGGTAAGCAGGTGGAGCCAGAGAGCCAAAGTTGCAGCAAGCAGAAAAACCCAATATTCTTAGCCTGTGATCAAGCCATCTGGTGGCAAAGAGGTAAGACAACAGGCTGGGAAAGAACAGCAGCAGAAATAGAAACAGGTCCCAGGTTCAATTCTAGCCTGGATCATGACAATCTGCCTTTCTTTTGCGGCTGCACAGTGTTCCATGTCTCTTTTTTCTTCTCCGCTTGGGATCTTGTACTTTCCGACGGCTGTTCTTGTTGGTCAGGTAATAGAGAAGGAGGGTTCAAGTCAATTAATTTACAGAATTGAGGAATTTCTTGTGGTCTCGAACAGGTGATCCTTCTGTTGTTGTGAATCACCATGAGTTGGAGTGGAAAACCCAATCTGTACGGAATCCTCTTGTTTCTGAGAATAGTTGTTAGTGGAGATAATTATTTTCTTTGTTGTAAAGTGCGGACAGCCAGGTCGGCGTAGAATTGCAGGACCACACCACGAAATCTCACAGGTTGCTTCTTCCTCGATGCAGCCATAATGTTTTCCTTTTCTTAGATGTTTTTAAATTTAATAATAATATCTCTGAGAGGTGCTATGTCAGGTGGTTTGGGCCGTAACGCCCTGTGGGCCCTCACCCACTGTATGTTAGCTGCATTAGGGTCGTCCAATAAATGGTGAAATAAAGCTGAAAGATACACTGGGAAATCTTTTGGGAGAACAGACTCTGGGGTGCCCCTTATTCTTATGTTTTTCCTCCTGCTCCTATTCTCCATGCCCTCCATTTTGTCTTGTAGAACAAGTATCAGCTCTGATTGATGCTCAATAGTCTCCTGTATGGATGTCATATCTTCCTTAACCATATCTTGATTATCTTCTAAGGCCTCCACTCTAAAGCCCATTGTGTGCATATCTTGCTTTAATTCCATCAGTTCTTCTCTGATACACGTTCTGACTATTTTAGCAATGTCCTGAGTGGAAGCCAGGGAGGAAAGGATATGTGTAGGTATTTGAGTATGTTCATCAGTGGGTAATACAGGGACATTCTGTGAAAGGGCAGGTAAATGTGGAGACAAAACATTCGTTTTTAGGCTCTCTAATTCCTTCCATTCTGAGGGGCTAAAAAAGGAGTTAACAATCTGTCCCTTAGATTGCTGTGGCTTAGTGGCTTTAGCTGGCTTTTTACCTTTCTTAGAAGCCATATTATATAGTTCTGCAATACGCAGTAGTTATAGAGTTATTCTTTATTAGCAGGTATTAGGCTTAAGTTGTTGCTGCTGGGAGCTGTGTGTGTGTTAGGTTAGGTAATGTCTTTTGTAAGTGAACAAATAACTCTGTATGGTTACCCTTGCGATATACAGAACACAGCCTCTGACTAATTGTTACTAGCAGAGTTGTATTACAGCCACCTGTCTTGTTATTATATCCAGCTATGTTTCTAACGAGGTGTAGTATCATCAACTCCACTCACTGTGTTAATCTTCAGCTCCCTGGGATACAGGACTTATCCTGATAAGTTGTAAATTCAAAGTTTCTTAAGTTTTGCAGATCGGGCAGTTGCCCTGTTGTGAATGCTGCGCCACACGGAATCCAAGATGGCCGCCGGTGAGTAGTTCTAGAGCTTTGTATAGAAGAAAACGGAGCTTATATTGTGTCCAGATAACTCCGGAGTGGTATCGGAATTGTCCCTGAGGGTTCCCAACTTGATTATACCATGTTTGGTGTTTGTGGGCTCATTTAAGCCTTCTGTAAAATCGGTGTCTTGCGGTTCACAGCAAGGAGCTCTGGGCTTGTGCAACCATCTCCGTTGCGGCCAACTCCGCCCCCATCTACTTGATATTTTTTTATTGTTTAAAAAGATAGATAACGCCTTTACTATTCATTCCCCAGCTTTGCATAACTAATATTGTTATATTAATATACTTATAACTGTAAGTCTGCCTGTTTCTAAGCACCTGCAGGCCATCTCTTATCTGTTATTTTAATTATATTTTTAAATCTTGCACAGAAGCTAGACAGTGCTAGTTCATGTGTGCCATGGAAAATGATAATGGTTAAACAGTCACAAGCCCAAGTTTGTAAAAAGCACTTAGGTAAGGGGCAGTCTGCAAAGGCTTAGATACAGGTAATCATAGAGGTAAAAAGTATATTTTATATAACTGTGTTGGTTATGCAAAACTGGGGAATGGGTAATAAAGGGATTATCTATTGTTTTAAACAAAAACTATTTTCAAGTAGACTGTCCCTTTAACCTCTGCAAAGGGGTGTAACACACAGTAAAAATGCCGCTCGGGACTCACAGTGCACTGAGCGGAAAACACAGCTGATTCAATCATCAGCGCTAGTTGCACATATGAGTTGTGAGTTCTGCTTGGGACTCGCGGATCACTGCTTGTGAAGACGTTAAACACACAGTACTGCAGTGTGGATATTTTTAAAATTACATGCTGTTATTGATGACTATAATATTTTTTTAAGATGTAAAGTTCTTTCTTAACTTTGGCATAAAAAAAAAAATGTAAACGATAAAAACACATAGTTAACCCCTTGAGTGCTAACGACGGCTCTGAGCCGTCACAGGGTTTCCCACTCTGGTGCTAACGACGGCTCAGAGCCGTCGCTAGCACTCTCCCACATTGAGGGAGATCTGGGGGCTTCCACCCGCTCCTACCCCGGCAATCAGACCTGCATAGTGACAGGCATCGCCGGGGCTTCCAGTTTTGCGCGGTGACGTCACGCACAATGACGTGATGACGTCACCGCGCAACTTTATTAACAAACTGACAATACAAAGTATAGGGAAAGGGGGCATGCTGCTTAGACACCTGTATATCAGGCATCTAAGCAGCTACAGACCCCCAAGACCCACCATTGGAAAGGTAATCGCCTAACCTTTCCAATGATGTAAGTCTTGGGGATCTGAAAAAAAATTATAAAAGTAAAAAAAAAAACAAAAAAAAAACTTTCAATCACCTTAGCACCCAGGTGGGAAAGTGCTTAGCACTCAAAGGGTTAACATACATCATAGTTTCTGAAAAAAGTGTTAAACTGGATTAAGAGGTCAAAATTGAAAGTATGTTTTTATATTTTTACTGTAAAATAAACCATGTCTTTCTCTTACTGGTGTTTTGTCTTGCTGAATGCGCGCTGACTATTTTTTTGTTTTTTTCTTTTAAAATGTATAATGCACTGATTAAAGGGACAGTCACCAGAATTTTTATTGCTTAAAAAGATAGATAAATCCCTTCATTACCCATTCCCCAGTTTTGCATAGCCAACACTGTTATATTAATATCCTTTTTTTTCTCTGTAAATACCTTGTATCTAAGCCTCTGCAAACTGCTCCCTTATTTCAGTTCTTTTGACAAACTTGCATTTTAGCCAATCGATGCTCACTCCTAGGTAACTTCACGTGTATGAGCTCAATGTTATCTATATGAAACACATAAACTAACGCCCTCTAGTGGTGAAAAACTGTCAAAATGCGTTCAGATTAGAGGCGGCCTTCAAGGTTTTAGAAATTAGCATATGAACCTCCTAGGATTAGCTTTCAGCAAAGAATACCAAGAGAACAAAGCAAAATTGGTGATAAAAGTAAATTGGATAGTTGTTTAAAATGACATTCCCTATCTGAATCATGAACGTTTTTGTTTGGACTTGACTGTCCCTTTAAACTGAAGATAAAAGACTTGATTGCAAAACTAAAAACAAATACAAGGCAAAGTACACTGAAAACTGCCTAATTGGTTTGTATATGCTTAAAAAAATGTTGCTATCAGTGCTTGATGCTCCCTGTCACATTGACTCTTCCCTGCAAGATTCTGAGTTTCAGACAGCCTCATTACTTTTTATGCAGGTCATTTCGCAACTGACCATCACTTCTGCCTCATCCTCCTTTTTTTTTTTTTATAGACTTGAGTTAGGGCTGCCCATGCAAGGGTTGGTGTGATATTGTACTTCATGCCAGCAAATTATAGGTCATTGGGCCCGCCCATATTCTCTAAGCAAACAATCAAGTCAATTATTGTACATTAAAATGTTTAAACAATTATTTGTCCCTTTTCTATCTTCCTTCTTCAGTAAGTATTTGTATCTAAAAATGAAATCTAATCTATCTTGTTTGCTTCCAATTCAGTTTGTAGAAGAGTTTAAAGGGATATAAACATGCAAAAAGAAAATGCTCTAGCATGTTAAAGCATTTTATTATTGAGCTATTGCTTGAATATAACTATGTGTTTAACCTCTGCAAAGGGATTAAACACATAGTTAAAGTCAGCTCCAGAGCAACAGCAATTCACTACTGACAGCTAGCTGAGCACATCTGGTGAACCAATAGCAAGACAAATGTTTGTAGCCACCAATCACCAGCTAGCTGCCAGTAGAGTAGGATATGCACATATTCTTTTTTAAAAAAGGCTACTAAGATAACAGAGCAAATTTGAAACTAGTAGTGAATTCTGTTAAAAGTGTTTTCAATGACATGCTCTTTCTGAATCATGCAAGTTTAATTTTGACTTTCCTATCCCTTTAAGTTGTTTATTTTTTTATATAAGTTAATTTATAATTTCAAAATCAGAGTGAAATATTGACCACCTTAGAGTTGTTTGTTATGTCTGGAATGTCCCTTTAATTTCTTAGGCAACTACAAGAAACCTATAAGAAACAGGATTTGCTCATTTTTATAGGTTTTTAGCAGCCAATAAACATTTAAAACATAGCCACTGATTGATTTATTAGTGGTAATGAATAGCTTGTGTGTTTTATCAGTTTGTTGTGGCGACAGTTTCTGGAGATCAATGACAAGGTGGCAAAGTATGAGCCATCAGGTCAGGAAGAGCTTTGTATACTCCAATAAGGTGCATAAACAGAGAGCAATAATGACAAGCTAGAGAGTCAGAGAACAAAACGTGTTAGACTGTACAAAGAAAAAGATACAGCAGTGGCGGTGACAAGCTGTGTATGAGGTCAGAGTCCAATAGAGGTCTAGCTAGACTAGATTATAACGTGGGCAGACTGGGAATAGAAGGCTTAGTCCAACAAGTCTTAACAGACTGATTTTTGTTATTCTCATTTATTTTATAAATTGCTATCAAATTAAGTTGTGGTACAAAATGACACTGAGTTATAGTAAAAAAAAAAAAAATACAGATTCATAAAACAGAACTATATAAAACAAATGAATGGCATAGGAGGAGGGTTATGGCTGAAAGGTACTATAGGTAGCTCAGTATGGCCATCAGGTACTTTAGGCAGGGTGGTTTGGCCAAAGGATACAATAAGCAGGCAGGTGTGTGTGAACAGCACTATAGGGAGGCTGCTATGGCTGATAGGTACAATAAGCAGGGAGGTATGACGACCTGTAAAATAGGCATGTGGGTATGGCTAGTAGGTACGTGTAGAATAATAATCAATATGTAGTGACAAGTATTGGCCAGCTAGGTACAATAGACAAGTATTGGCCAGCAAGGTACAACAGACAAGTATTGGCCAGCTAGGTACAATAGACAAGTATTGGCCAGCAAGGTACAACAGACAAGTATTGGCCAGCTAGGTACAATAGACAAGTATTGGCCAGCTTGGTGCAATAGGCAAGTATTGGCCAACTTGGTGCAATAGACAAGTATTGGCCAGCTAGGTACAATAGACAAGTATTGGCCAGCTAGGTGCAATAGACAAGCATTGGTCTGCCAGGTACAAAAGTAAAAAATATTGGCCTGCTAGCTACAATAGTCAAGCAAATTTGAAGCAAAAGGCAAGTATAGACGAGGCAAATATAATAAGGACTAGATTTTGAATTGATCTCAAAATTATTCAAAATAATCAATATGTAGTGATAGTGGTCAGAAGGAACTAATTGGTAAGAATAGGCAAGTATTTCTCTTGTAAGGTGTATCCAGTCCACGGGTTCATCCATTACTTGTGGGATATTCTCCTTCCCAACAGGAAGCTGCAAGAGGACACCCACAGCAGAGCTGTCTATATAGCTCCTCCCCTAACTGCCACCCCCAGTCATTCTCTTGCAGCTCTCGACAAGATAGGAAGTATCAAGAGATATGTGGTGACTTAGTGTAGTTTTACCTTCAATCAAAATGTTGTTATTTTTAAACGGTACCGGCGTTGTACTGCTTTACTCTCAGGCAGAAATTAGAAGAAGAGTTCTGCCTGGAGGTTGATGATCTTAGCGGTTTGTAACTAAGGTCCATTGCTGTTCTCACACATAACTGAAGAGTATGGGACAACTTCAGTTGGGGGAACGGTCTGCAGATTACCTGCTTTGAGGTATGTTCAGTATATTTATTTCTAGAGAGATGAATGAGTTCTAGAAAATGCTGACAGAGCCTTGTGTATTTGAGGTAAGCCTGATGCAGTGATTTAACAGCGACTGGGATCATGCTTACAAAACAGGGTAATACTCTTATTACTTAGTGACAGTTAAACGTTTACATGAATTCAAAAATAGGACGTTTTTTCTTTGAGGGAGATAACTCTTTATTTGGGGCCTAGTTTCCACATGGCTAATCAGATACTCCTAGGAGTATTTTCTTAAGGCCTCTCTGGCATCCAGTACATGGTGGGAGGGGCCTATTTTAGCGCTCTAAATGCGCAGTTTTAATTCAGACTGAGACATCCAGCTTCCCTAGAGGAGTCCTCTGGCACCTGAGGACCATTATAAGGGGTTTATTTATGCACAAAATCGTACTTGAGGGCAGGTAGGAGCCTCAGCAGAGCTGTGGCAGGGTGCTTAACTGTCTTTTAACGTTTTTAAATCCGGTTTAGGGCCTAAGGGGTTAATCATCCATTTGCAAGTGGGTGCAATGTTGCTTTAGTCCCTTACACACACTGTAAAAATTTCAAAGACTTTACTATATTTTTACACTGTTTTGCAGTTTAAGTGTTAGTTTTTTTCTCTTAAAGGCACAGTAACGTTTTTGTTTAATTGCTGTTTCACCTTTATTAAAGTGTTTCCCAAGCTTGCTTGTCTCATTACTAGTCTGTTAAACATGTCTGACATAGAGGAAACTCCTTGTTCAATATGTTTAGAAGCCATGGTGGAACCCCCTCTTAGAATGTGTACCAAATGTACTGAAATTTCTATAAACTATAAAGACCATATTATGGCGCTTAAAGGTTTATCTCCAGAGGATTCTCTGACTGAAAAAAGGGAGATTATGCCATCTAGCTCTCCCCATGTGTCAGAACCTATAACTCCCGCTCAAGTGACGGCAAGTACATCTAGCGCGTCTAATTCTTTTACCTTACAGGACATGGCGGCAGTTATGAATGCTACCCTCACAGAGGTATTTTCCAAACTGCCAGGGTTACAAGGAAAGCGAGACAGCTCTGGAGCTAGAACTAATACAGAGCTTTCTGACGCTTTAATGCCTGTGTCCGATATACCCTCACAATACTCAGAAGCCGAGGCAGGTGTGCTTCTATCTGTGGGTGACATTTCAGACTCAGGGAAGGCGTTGCTTCAGTCTGATTCTGAAATGACAGCGTTTAAATTTAAGCTTGAACACCTCCGCTTATTGCTTAGGGAGGTTTTAGCGACTCTGGATGATTGTGACTCCATTGTAGTTCCTGAGAAATTGTGTAAAATGGACAAATACTTTGCAGTGCCTGTTTACACTGATGTTTTTCCAGTCCCTAAGAGGTTTTCGGAAATTATTACTAAGGAATATGATAGACCAGGTGTGCCGTTCTCTCCCCCTCCGGCTTTCAAAAAGATCTTTCCCATAGATGCCGCCGTACGGGACTCGTGGCAGACGGTCCCTAAGGTGGAGGAAACAGTCTCTACCCTAGCTAAGCGTACAACTATCCCCATCGAGGACAGTTGTGCTTTCCTAGATCCTATGGATAAAAAATTGGAGGGTCTCCTTAAGAAAATTTTTATTCATCAAGGTTTTATTCTCAAGCCTCTTGCATGCATAGCTCCAGTTACTGCTGCAGCAGCTTTTTGGTTCGAGTCTCTTGAGGAGGCTCTGCAGGTGGAGACTCAGCTAGACGATATTCTAGACAGGATTAAAGCTCTTAAGTTAGCTAATTCCTTTATTTCTGACGCCGTTTTTCAGTTAACCAAACTAACGGCTAAGAATTCAGGTTTTGCCATTTTGGTGCGTAGTGCGCTATGGCTTAAGTCCTGGTCAGCAGACGTTACTTCAAAGTCTAAGCTTCTTAACATCCCCTTCAAGGGACAGACCCTATTCGGGCCTGGTCTGAAGGAGATCATTTCTGATATTACTGGAGGAAAAGGTCACGCCCTTCCTCAGGATAGGTCCAATAAGTTAAGGACCAAACAGAATAATTTTCGTTCCTTTCGAAACTTCAAGAGTGGCGCAGCTTCAGTTTCCTCTAATGCAAAACAAGAGGGAAATTTCGCTCAGTCCAAACCAGTCTGGAGACCTAACCAGGCTTGGAACAAGGGGAAGCAGGCCAAGAAACCTGCGGCTGCCTCTAAGACAGCATGAAGGAGTAGCCCCCGATCCGGGACCGGATCTAGTAGGGGGAAGACTTTCTCTCTTCGCCCAGGCTTGGGCAAGAGACGTCCAGGATCCCTGGGTGCTAGAGATTGTTTCCCAGGGATATCTTCTGGAATTCAAAGGTTCATCTCCAAAGGGGAGATTTCATCTCTCACAACTATCTGTAAACCAGATAAAAAGAGAGGCATTCTTACGTTGCGTTCAAGACCTACTGGTTATGGGAGTGATCCACCCAGTTCCAAGAGAGGAACAGGGGCTGGGTTTTTATTCAAACCTGTTTATAGTTCCCAAAAAAGAGGGAACTTTCAGACCTATCTTGGATCTCAAGATCCTAAACAAATTTCTCAGGGTCCCATCCTTCAAGATGGAGACAATCCGAACCATCCTCCCTATGATCCAGGAGGGTCAATATATGACTACCGTGGACTTAAAGGATGCTTATCTCCACATTCCGATTCACAGAGATCATCATCAGTTCCTCAGGTTCGCCTTCCTAGACAGGCATTACCAGTTTGTGGCTCTTCCCTTCGGGTTAGCCACGGCACCAAGAATCTTTACGAAGGTTCTAGGGTCCCTTCTGGCGGCTCTAAGGCCGCGGGGCATAGCGGTAGCCCCTTACATGGATGACATTCTGATTCAGGCGTCGACTTTTCAAATCGCCAAGTCCCATACGGACATTGTTCTGGCCTTTTTGAGGTCTCACGGGTGGAAAGTGAACATAGAAAAGAGTTCTCTCTCTCCTCTCACAAGAGTTTCCTTCCTAGGAACTCTGATAGATTCAGTAGAAATGAAAAATTTTCTGACAGAAGTCAGGATATCAAAACTTCTAACTTCTTGCCGTGCTCTTCATTCCACTTCTCGGCCATCAGTGGCTCAGTGTATGGAAATGATCGGCCTAATGGTAGCGGCAATGGACATAGTTCCGTTTGCCCGCCTACATCTCAGACCACTGCAACTTTGCATGCTCAACCAGTGGAATGGGGACTACACAGATTTGTCTCCTCTGTTAAATCTGGATCAAGAGACCAGGGATTCTCTTCTCTGGTGGTTATCTTGGGTCCATCTGTCCAGGGGAATGAGTTTCCGCAGGCCAGAGTAGACTATAGTGACGACAGATGCCAGCCTTCTGGGCTGGGGCGCAGTCTGGAACTCCCTAAAGGCTCAGGGTTCGTGGACTCAGGAGGAAGCCCTCCTTCCGATAAACATTCTGGAACTAAGAGCTATATTCAATGCTCTTCAGGCTTGGCCTCAACTAGCTGCGGCCAAGTTCATCAGATTTCAGTCGGACAATATCACGACTGTAGCCTATATCAACAATCAGGGGGGAACAAGGAGTCCCCTGGCAATGATGGAGGTTTCCAAGATAATTCTATGGGCAGAGGTTCACTCTTGCCATCTCTCAGCTATCCATATCCCAGGAGTAGAGAACTGGGAGGCGGATTTTCTAAGTCGGCAGACTTTTCATCCGGGGGAGTGGGAGCTCCATCCGGAGGTATTTTCCCAGCTGATTCAACTTTTAGTTTGGGGCAAACCAGAACTGGATCTGATGGCGTCTCGTCAGAATTCCAAGCTTCCTTGTTACGGGTCCAGGTCAAGGGATCCCCAGGCAGCGCTGATAGATGCTCTAGCAGTGCCCTGGTCCTTCAACCTGGCTTATGTGTTTCCACCGTTTCCTCTCCTCCCTCGTCTGATTGCCAAGATCAAGCAGGAGAGAGCTTTGGTGATTTTGATAGCGCCTGCGTGGCCATGCAGGACTTGGTATGCGGATCTGGTGGACATGTCATCCTCTCCACCATGGACTCTGCCGCTGAGGCAGGACCTTCTATTCCAAGGTCCATTCAAACATCCAAATCTAATTTCTCTGCGTCTGACTGCTTGGAGATTGAACGCTTGATTTTATCAAAACGTGGTATCTCCGAGTCGGTCATTGATACCTTGATTCAGGCTCGAAAGCCTGTCACCAGGAAAATCTATCATAAGATATGGGGGGGTAGTTATCAAGCCGTCAACCTCAAATACGCTGCGTATTCCGCAGCGTATTTGTGGCGAGGCTGATACGCCTTAGTTATCAAAGGCTCGAGACCGGCAAAAGTAGAATTTTGTGACTTAAGCTTCGATCCGCCGGACTCAGTCCGACACAGATCGATTCTTACGTCACTCCAGATGTTCCGCACACAAGTGCGGCACATTCTCACTACTTTTGCTAGCTATCAAAAAACTAGCAGGTACGCTCGGCACTTTTACGGCCCAGCGTACCTGGTTTTCAAAGCGCCAGCCTGGAGGCGGCGGATCCCATAGGAATCAATGGGAGTCTGACCATAGCGAAAGTACAAGTTCGCTGCTGACAGACATCCCATTGATTTCTATGGGAGCTGTCTACACCTAACACCCTAACATGTACCCCGAGTCTAAACACCACTAATCTGACCCCCCCTACACCGCCGCAAATAAATAAACTTATTAGCCCCTAAACCGCCGCTCCCGGAGCCCACCGCAAGCTACTCTATACATATTAACCCCTAAACCGCCGCTCCCGGAGCCCACCGCAACTATAATAAATGTATTAACCCCTAACCCGCCGCTCCCTGAACCCGCCGCAACCTATATTAAATGTATTAACCCCTATCCTGCCCCCCCTACACCGTCGCCACCTATAATACATTTATTAACCCCTAATCTGCCCCCCCTACACCGTCGCCACCTATAATAAATTTATTAACCCCTATCCTGCCCCCCACTACGCCGCCGCCACTGTAATAAAATGATTAACCCCTAAACCTAACCCTAACCCTAACGCCCCCTAACTTAAATATTAATTAAATAAATCTAAATAAATTAACTCTTATTAACTAAATGAATCCTATTTAAAACTAAATACTTACCTTTAAAATAAACCCTAATATAGCTACAATATAAATAATAATTATATTCTAGCTATCTTAGGATTTATTTTTATTTTACAGGTACCTTTCAATTTATTTTAACCATGTACAATAACTATTAAATAGTTATTAACTATTTAATAGCTTACCTAGCTAAAATAAAGAGAAATGTACCTGTGAAATAAATCCTAACCTAAGTTACAATTACACCTAACACTACACTATACTTTAATAAATTATTCCTATTTAAAAATAAATACTTACCTGTAAAATAAACCCTAAGATAGCTACAATGTAATTAATAATTATATTATAGCTATCTTAGGATTTATATTTATTTTACAGGTAACTTTGTATTTATTTTAGCTAGTTAGAATAGTTATTAAATAGTTATTAACTATTTAATAACTACCTAGCTAAAAGAAATACAAAATTACCTGTAAAATAAATCCTAACTTAAGTTACAATTAAACCTAATACTACACTATCATTAAAATAACTAAATAAACTACCTACAAAGAACTACAATGAAATACAATTACATAAACTAACTAAAGTACAAAAAATAAAAAAAACTAAGTTACAAAAAATAAGAAATTAAGTTACAAACATGTTAAAAATATTACAACAATTTTAAGCTACTTACACCTAATCTAAGCCCCCTAATAAAATAACAAACCCCCCCAAAATAAAAAAAATCCCTACCCTATTCTAAATTACATAAATTTCAAAGCTCTTTTACCTTACCAGCCCTTAAAAGGGCCATTTGTGGGGGCATGCCCCAAAAAGTTCAGCTCTTTTGCCTCTTTTAGCTAGGTAGTTATTAAATAGTTAATAACTATTTAATAACTATTCTAACTAGCTAAAATAAATACAAAGTTACCTGTAAAATAAATATAAATTCTAAGATAGCTATAATATAATTATTAATTACATTGTAGCTATCTTAGGGTTTATTTTACAGGTAAGTATTTATTTTTAAATAGGAATAATTTATTAAAGTATAGTGTAGTGTTAGGTGTAATTGTAACTTAGGTTAGGATTTATTTCACAGGTACATTTCTCTTTATTTTAGCTAGGTAAGCTATTAAATAGTTAATAACTATTTAATAGTTATTGTACATGGTTAAAATAAATTGAAAGGTACCTGTAAAATAAAAATAAATCCTAAGATAGCTAGAATATAATTATTATTTATATTGTAGCTATATTAGGGTTTATTTTAAAGGTAAGTATTTAGTTTTAAATAGGATTCATTTAGTTAATAAGAGTTAATTTATTTAGATTTATTTAATTAATATTTAAGTTAGGGGGGCGTTATGGTTAGGGTTAGACTTAGGTTTAGGGGTTAATCATTTTATTACAGTGGCGGCGGCGTAGTGGGGGGCAGGATAGGGGTTAATAAATTTATTATAGGTTGCGGCGGGTTCATGGAGCGGCGGTTTAGGGGTTAAACTATTTATTTAGTTGCGGAGAGGTGCGGGATCAGCAGGATAGGGGTTAATAATTTTATAATAGAGGGCGACGGTATAGGGGGGGCAGGATAGGGGTTACTAGGTATAATGTAGGTGGCAGTGGTGTCCGGGAGCGGCGGTTTAGGGGTTAATACATTTATAAGAGTTGCGGCAGGGTCTAGGAGCGGCGGTTTAGGGGTTAGTAACTTTATTTAGTTGCGGGGGGCTCCGGGGGCGCCGGTATAGGGGGCAGAACAGTGCAGTTTAGTGTGAGTGCTTAGTGACAGGCTAGCAATAAAGCTGGGAAAAAGCCGAAGGGCAGCGAGATCGGATGAGTGATAACTGTCACAGTCCGCTGCTCATCGCCCCGCGGCTTTTTGACAGCTTTATTTGATAACTTAGGCGAACGTATTCAAGGTCCGCGGCGGCGAAGGTAGGCGAGCTTAGGCGGACGTATTGGGCCGGCGAAGCCAGAAAAGTAGACGGCTTGATAACTAGCCCCCATGGTGTAAATATCTTCATTGGTGTGAATCCAAGGGTTACTTGTGGAGTAAGGTCAGGATTCCTAGGATACTATCTTTTCTTCAAGAAGGATTGGAAAAGGGATTATCGGCTAGTTCCTTAAAGGGACAGATTTCTGCTCTGTCTATTCTTTTGCACAAGCGCCTGGCTGATGTTCCAGACGTTCAGGCGTTTTGTCAGGCTTTGGTTAGAATCAGGCCTGTGTTTAAACCTGTTGCTCCGCCATGGAGTTTAAATTTAGTTCTTAAAGTTCTTCAAGGGGTTCCGTTTGAACCCTTGCATTCCATAGATATCAAGCTTTTATCTTGGAAAGTTCTGTTTTTAGTAGCTATCTCTTCGGCTCGAAGAGTTTCAGAGTTATCTGCCTTGCAGTGTGATTCCCCTTATCTGATCTGCCATGCAGATAAGGTAGTTTTGCATACCAATCCTGGGTCTCTTCCTAAGGTAGTATCTAATAGGAATATCAATCAGGAAATTGTTGTTCCGTCACTGTGTCCTAATCCTTCTTCAAAGAAGGAACGTCTGTTACACAATCTTGACGTGGTTCATGCTTTAAAGTTTTATTTAAAAGCTACTAAGGATTTTCGTCAAACATCTGCATTGTTTGTTGTGTACTCTGGAAAGAAGAGAGGCCAAAAGGCTTCGGCAACTTCTCTTTCTTTTTGGCTGAGAAGCATAATCTGTTTAGCTTATGAGACTGCTGGCCAGCAGCCTCCTGAAAGAATTACAGCTCATTCTACTAGAGCTGTAGCTTCCACATGGGCTTTTAAACATGAGGCCTCTGTTGAACAGATTTGTAAGGCGGCGACTTGGTCTTCGCTTCATACTTTTTCTAAATTCTACAAATTTGATACTTTTGCTTCCTCAGAGGCTATTTTTGGGAGAAAGGTCTTGCAGGCAGTGGTGCCTTCCGTTTAAGTGCCTGCCTTGTCCCTCCCTTCATCCGTGTCCTAAAGCTTTGGTATTGGTATCCCACAAGTAATGGATGAACCCGTGGACTGGATACACCTTACAAGAGAAAACAAAATTTATGCTTACCTCATAAATTTCTTTCTCTTGTGGTGTATCCAGTCCACGGCCCGCCCTGTCACTTTAAGGCAGGTGTTTTTTATTTTTAAACTACAGTCACCACTGCACCCTATAGTTTCTCCTTTTTCTTGCTTGTCTTCGGTCGAATGACTGGGGGTGGCAGTTAGGGGAGGAGCTATATAGACAGCTCTGCTGTGGGTGTCCTCTTGCAGCTTCCTATTGGGAAGGAGAATAACCCACAAGTAATGGATGAACCCGTGGACTGGATACACCACAAGAGAAAAATTTATCAGGTAAGCATAAATTTTGTTTTTCTATCTAAGTAAAGTAGGTAGGTATTGGCCAGCCAAGTACAATAGGCAGGTTTTGGCTGACCAGGTAAATAGACAGGTATTGGTCAACCAGATACAATAGACAAGTATTGGCCAACCAGGTACAATAGACAAGTATTGGCCAACCAGGTACAATAGACGAGTATTGACCAGCTAGGTACAATAGACAAGTATTGGCCAGCTGAGTACAAAAGACAAGTATTGGTCAGCTAGGTAAAATAGACAAGTATTGGCCAGCTAGGTACAATAGACAAGTATTGGCCAGCTAGGTGCAATAGACAAGTATTGGCCATTTAAGTACAATAGACAAGTATTGGCCAGCTAAGTACAATAGACAAGTATTGGCCAACCAGGTACAATAGACAAGTATTGGCCAGCCAGGTACAATAGACGAGTATTGGCCAGCTAAGTACAATAGACAAGTATTGACCAGCTATGTTCAAATGACAAGTATTGGCCAGCTAAGTACAATAGACAAGTATTGGTCTACCAGGTACAATAGACAAGTATTGGCCAACCAGGTACAATAGACAAGTATTGGCCAACCAGGTACAATAGACAAGTATTGGCCAACCAGGTACAATAGACAAGTATTGGCCAGCTAGGTACAATAGACAAGTATTGACCAGCTAGGTACAATAGACAAGTATTGGCCAGCTAGGTGTTATAGACAAGTATTGGCCAGCTAGGTGCAATAGACAAGTATTGGCCAGCTAGGTGCAATAGACAAGTATTGGCCAGCTTGGTGCAATAGACAAGTATTGGCCAGCTAAGTACAAAAGACAAGTATTGGCCAGCTAGGTGCAATAGACATGTATTGGCCAGCTAGGTGCAATAGACAAGTATCGGTCTGCCAGGTACAATAGACAGGTATTGGCCAGCTAGGTGCAATAGACAAGTATTGGCCAGCTAGGTACAATAGACAAGTATTGACCAGCTAGGTACAATAGACGAGTATTGACCAGCTAGGTACAATAGACGAGTATTGACCAGCTAGGTACAATAGACAAGTATTGGCCAGCTAGGTGCAATAGACAAGTATTGGCCAGCTAAGTACAAAAGACAAGTATTGGCCAGCTAGGTACAATAGACAAGTATTGGCCAGCTAGGTGCAATAGACAAGTATTGACCAGCTAGGTACAATAGACAAGTATTGGCCAGCTAAGTACAAAAGACAAGTATTGGCCAGCTAGGTACAATAGACAAGTATTGGCCAGCTAGGTACAATAGACAAGTATTGGCCAGCTAGGTGCAATAGACAAGTATTGGCCAGCTAAGTACAATAGACAAGTATCGGTCTACCAGGTACAAAAGTAAAAAATATTGGCCTGCTAGCTACAATAGTCAAGCATTAACAAATAAGAAGCAGTAGGCAAGTATAGACAAGGCAAATATAATAAGGGCTAGATTATGAATGGATCTCAAAATTATTAGTGCTCTTGTGGGTTAACACAATTCAAGTAACAACCAAAAGCTCTTCAAAAGTTATTTTATAGCTTGAGTGAGTCTAGGGCACGCTAGCATCTGCATGTTGAATAATGTGGGTGCGCAGTAAAATGAATGTTGGATATTGCGCAAACTATAAGCCAGGGGTTCACTAAGTTGATGGTGCGCAAGTAGTAAAGTTCTTCATGTAGTTATGTGCTGTACTATTATTAATATAGTTTTACTATAGGTCTCTTAACTTTACAGAAATATTTTGGATTACAGCACTTAAAGGGACACTGTACCCAAAAAATTTCTTTCGTGATTCAGATTGAACATGACATTTTAAGCAACTTTCTAATTTACTGCTATTATCAAATTTTCTTCATTGTTTGGTATCTTTATTTGAAATGCAAGAATGTAAGTTTAGATGCCAGCCCATTTTTGGTGAACAACCTGGGTTGTCCTTGCTGATTGGTGGATAAATTCATCCACCAATAAAAAAGTGCTGTCCAGAGTACTGAAAACAAAAACAAGCTTAGATGCCTTCTTTTTCAAATAATGATAGCAAGAGAACAAAGAAAAATTGATAATAGGAGTAAATTAGAAAGTTGCTTAAAATTGCATGCTCTTTCTGAATTACAAAAGAAAAAATTTGGGTTCAGTGTCCCTTTAAAGGAACAGTTCACCCAAAAACTTTCTCCCCTTTAAATTATTTCCAATGATCCTTTTTACCTGCTAGAGAGTGTTAAATTGGTTGCAAGTAGCTCCTTTACTCCTATTTCAGCATTTTAAATAGCTGATTTAGCTTGTGGTTTCCCAACCTATACTGAAAATTTTGATACTGGAGTATATGCTATTGACAAGCCTAAGTAAACACAGTCAGCATAAGAAGTTACACTCTTAGTGGGATGCAGGATAGTTAAGTAATAAAATGATCATTTTCCATTGTTCTCTCTATGTATTGAGCTTTGGTGTTCCAGCCAAATAAAAGATAAGGAAGCAAGTGTGTTTGCACAAACTTAGAACATAATGAGATCTGATATCACCTTAAGTTCAACCCCTTGTAATAGGCTGTGGTTTCAAAGCACAAAACCAGGTACTTCATATACACAAATAAACCTGAAAATGCAATTTCTCAAATATTTTATACTCTGCAGGTGGTATAACAAGTAATTTAAAATACATTAATGGAAAAACAATTTTACAGTGTACTGTCCCTTTAACTATGAGTGCAATGTGCATTCTAATGGCGCTTTCTGCACTTTACATTAAAAGTATAGTGCATGCGAAAAAAGTTTTGGCCATGTTACAGGGATAGTAAAGTCAAAATTAATTTCTCTTGCAAGGTGTATCCAGTCCAAGGATTCATCCTTTACTTGTGGGATATTCTCATTCCCTACAGGAAGTGGCAAAGAGAGCACACAGCAGAGCTGTCCATATAGCTCCCCCTCTAGCTCCACCCCCCAGTCATTCTCTTTGCCGGCTCTAAGCACTAGGGTCTCTCTACGGGAGGGTAAAGTGAATGTGGTGTTTGAATTGTAGTTTTATTATCTTCAATCAAAAGTTTGTTATTTTTAAATGGTACCGGTTTGTACTATTTACTCTCTGGCAGAAAAAAGATGAAGAATTCTGCTGAGAGGAAGATGATTTTAGCATGTTGTAACTAAAATCCATTGCTGTTCCCACACAGGACTGAGGAGTACCATAAAACTTCAGTTGGGGGGAACAGTTTGCAGGCTTGACTGCAATGAGGTATGTTCAGTCATTTATTTCTAGACAAGACTGAGATAATGCTAGAAGACTGACAATATCCCCATGTGGGGAGGGTAAGCTATGTTCTGAGACTTACTAAAGAATTGAATGCTTACATAACAGGGCTCATTATGCTGGTTGACACTAACTTAGGGCAATCGATTATTTTACTTAAGAAATACTCGTTGGGAGACACTTTTAAAGCACTTTTGAGTTCTTTCTGGGGTTATTACCCACATGGCTAAAATTTATTCACTTAGAAGTGATTTTTGTAGGCCTCATAGCTCTGGAGTGGGAGGGGCCTAATTTCACGCCTAAGATGCGCAGTTAGAATTGAAAGACAAATTCATGCTGCTTCACATGGAGGGTCCTGCTGCTGTTTGAGGGCCTAAAAGAAGCTTCATTCCCCCAAAACTGATCCCTAAGGACAGGTAGGGCCACAGCAGTAAGCTGTAGTAATTTAACCGGTTATTGGCTTTAGGCTGCTCCGGTTTGGGCATTAAGGGGTTAATCGTTTTGCAACTTGTGGTGCAATCTTATTAAGGCTTTAGGTACATACTGTGAAAATTTCAAAAGGATTGCTGCATTTTTCACTGTTTTGTAAAATTGTGTGCTCTTTTTATTTTTTAAAGGCACAGTAACGTTTTATCAAATTGTGTACACTATTTTATTTGTTTAAAGTGATTTCTAAGCCTGTTTGTACATATTACTAATCTGTTAAACATGTCTGAGACCAAGGAAAGTCCTTGTTCAATGTATTTAGAAGCCATGGTGGAACCCCCTCTCAGAATGTGTCCCAATTGCACTAATGTGTCTATACACTTTAAAGATCATATTGTTGCACTTAAAAGTGTGGCCCTAGATGATTTTCAGACTGAAGGTAATGAGGATAGTCCGTCTAACTCTCCCCATGTGTCACAACCAGTTACGCCCGCTCAAGCGATGCCTAGTACCTCTAGTGCGTCTGCCCCTATTACATTGCAACAACTAGCGGCAGTCATGGATAACTCCCTTGCGGCCTTCCTATCTAAACTGCCAGTTTTTCCTGCAAAGCGTGATAGCTCTGTTTTAAGAACAGATTATGAGCAATCTGAAGCTTTGGTAGCCTTATCTGATGTACCCTCACAACGCTCTGAAGTGGGAGTGAGGGACTTGATGTCTGAGGGAGAAATTTCCGATTCAGGAAAGGTTTCTCATCAGGCAGATTCAGATACATTAGCGTTTAAATTTAAATTGGAACACCTCCGCGTATTGCTCAGGGAGGTATTAGCTACTCTGGATGATTGTGACCCTATGGTGGTCCCAGAGAAATTGTGTAAAATGGACAAGTACCTAGAGGTTCCTGTATACACGGATGCGTTTCTGGTCCCTAAGAGGGTTGCGGATATTGTTACTAAGGAGTGGGATAGACCAGGTGTCCCTTTTGTTCCCCCCCTATTTTTAAGAAAATGTTCCCCGTAACTGACTCGTGGCAGATGGTCCCTAAGGTAGAGGGGGCTGTTTCTTCGCTTGCTAAACGCACAACCATACCAATTGAAGACAGTTGTGCTTTTAAAGACCCTATCGATAAAAAGTTAGAGGGTTTACTTAAGAAAATTTTAGTTCAACAAGGTTTTCTTCTCCAACCTATTGCCTGCATTATTCCTGTAACTACTGCAGCCGCTTTATGGTTTGAGGCGCTGGAAGATTCGCTCCAGACGGAGACCTCATACGACGAAATTATGGATAGAATTAAGGCTCTAAAGCTGGCTAATTCTTTTATCACAGATGCCGCTTTGCAATTAGCTAAGTTAGCAGCAAAAAAATCAGGTTTTGCCATTATGGCGCGCAGAGCGCTTTGGCTCAAGTCATGGTCGGCCGATGTGTCGTCAAAATCTAAATTATTAAATATCCCTTTCAAATGAAAGAACCTTTTCGGGCCAGAATTGAAAGAGATTATTTCAGAAATCACCGGGGGAAAGGGCCATGCTCTCCCTCAGGACAAGCCCTTTAAGGCTAAAAACAAAGCTAATTTTCGTTCCTTTCGTAATTTCAGGAGCGGTCCTGCTTCAGCCTCTACAGCTGCAAAGCAAGAGGGTAACGCTTCACAGCCCAAGGCAACCTGGAAGCCTTACCAGGGCTGGAACAAGGGTAAACAGGCCAAAAAGCCTGCAGCTGCTACCAAGACAGCATGAAGGGGTAGCCCCCGATCAGGGACCGGATCTAGTAGGGGGCAGACTTTCTCTCTTCGCTCAGGCCTGGGCAAGAGATGTTCACGATCCCTGGGCATTAGAGATTTTTTCCAAGGGATATCTTCTAGAATTCAAGGACTCCCCTCCAAGGGGAAGGTTCCACATTTCTCGTCTGTCTACAGACCAGACAAAGAAAGAGGCGTTTTTACGCTGTGTAGAAGATCTACATACAATGGGAGTGATATACCCAGTTCCAATTGCAGAACAAGGACTGGGTTTTTACTCAAACCTGTTTGTGGTTCCCAAAAAAGAAGGAACTTTCAGACCAATCCTGGATCTAAAAATTCTAAACATATTCCTCAGAGTCCCATCATTCAAGATGGAGACCATTCGGACAATCTTACCTATGATCCAGGAAGGTCAATATATGACTACCGTGGATCTAAAGGATGCGTACCTGCATATTCCTATCCACAAAGATCATCATCAGTTCCTCAGGTTCGCTTTTCTAGACAAGCATTACCAGTTCGTTGCTCTTCCATTCGGGTTAGCCACTGCTCCCAGAATTTTCACAAAGGTGCTAGGGTCCCTTCTGGCGGTTCTAAGACCGCGGGGCATAGCAGTGGTGCCTTATTTAGACAACATCTTAATTCAAGCGCCGTCTTTTCACAGAACCAAGGCTCACACAGAGATTGTATTGGCTTTTCTGAGGTCTCACGGGTGGAAGGTGAACATCAAAAAGAGTTCTCTGTCCCCACTCACAAGGGTTCCCTTCCTAGGAACACTAATAGATTCGGTAGAAATGAAAATATTTCTGACGGAGGTCAGAAAGTTGAAAGTTTTAACTACTTGCCGAGTTCTTCATTCCATTCCTCAGCCATCTGTAGCTCAGTGCATGGAGGCAATCGGATTAATGGTAGCGGCAATGGACATAGTCCTTTTCGCTCGGATACATCTGAGACCACTGCAACTATGCATGCTCAAACAGTGGAATGGGGATTATGCAGATTTGTCTCCTCAAATACAGTTGGACCAGGAGACCAGAGATTCTCTTCTCTGGTGGTTGTCTCAGGATCACCTGTCTCAGGGAATATGCTTCCGCAGACCAGAGTGGATCATTGTAACGACCGACGCCAGTCTGTTAGGCTGGGGTGCAGTCTGGGACTCCCTGAAAGCTCAAGGCTTATGGTCTCAGGAAGAATCTCTTCTCCCGATAAACATTCTGGAACTGAGGGTGATATCCAATGCGCTTCAGGCATGGCCTCAACTAGCTGCGGCCAAATTCATCAGATTTCAGTCGGACAACATCACGACTGTAGCTTACATCAATCATCAAGGGGGAACAAAGAGTTCCCTAGCGATGAAGGAAGTAACCAAAATAATCAGGTGGGCGGTGGATCACTCCTGCCATCTCTCAGCAATTCACATCCCAGGAGTAGACAACTGGGAGGCTGTCAGAGACTGTACCTTTTAGGACCCAGCGCAGTTTCACCTTGTCCTGCCTACCTAACTAATAAAACACCTGAGATCACAGGCCTCTGTGCTTAGTATTTTGTATAGCAGTTTCAGAGCTGCTGTTTCTCTAAGCTCTCTAAACATTTTGGATTACAAATATTCTACAGCTTTTTCTAACAACTGAAGAGTTATCTTTAACACTTCCTTCTGCATCTATCTGATGTCTTGCATGCAATAAGGAACTTTGTAATTTGGACAGTTCAACTACTTATAAACTTTCTGGAGTCCGTTAACGCTGGCTGTTAATATTGTTATACCTCCTTTTCAGCAGCAAGGACATACCTACACTCAATCTGGTAACTGTGCAGGAACTGTGCAGGAACAGACAGGACTATTTCACTCTGTCTCACTACGGAACAGCTAACCGCAATTACCTTACCTGCTTCACTGACAACTCCTCTCACTCAGCGGACAGCACGGAAGTCAGTAGCACACAAGCGCTTAGGAGAAGCGTTATTCACCACAGGGACAACTCCTGCAATCTCTGTAATAGCTCAGCCACAGGAATACCTAGCACAGCATAAGGAGTCACAGTAAGAGTATTATCTAATAGACTATACTTATAACAAGAAGTTTTCCTTACTGTGTTGTAAAGTAATTTCAGTCATATTCCTGCCTAACGGTTGCTCTTTCTTCTAATAGAGACTATTTCTAATACTCAGTCTGTTTCCCAAAAGTCTGCAGATTCAGAGCACACTTCCTGCTGGGTTAATATTATTTCAATCTATCACTGGATTATACTCAAGGGTTAATTCTAACTTTCTTACAACCCTCTAGGGGATTCAAAGACTAAATTCATTTCCCTGCTGCAGTTTGCACTTTTCCCATAGTGCATCTTGGCGTGGAGCTGATACAAAACTAATCTATTTACATATAGATATATACAATTACAGTCTTAAATTCTGCAGTTGTGCTCCTAAACCGTTTAGCACATTATTTGCTCTAAGAGAATATTAGAGTAACATTACATAATACTAAGCCTCACCAAATGGAGCCAGCAGACATTCCGCAACTCATCTATAACCTCACACAGAGGGTAGACCAGATTTCTCAGGCGGTTAGAGACCTTCAAGTTGAGAACCAATCACTACGTGATATAATAAAAGAATATATTCATTTAAAAGGTGCTCATGACACACTACCCGAACCACAGGTCTCATTACCCGATACCTTTTCTGGAAACATAAAAAGCTACAAACAGTTAAAAAATGCTTGTCATTTGCTTTTCAGTCTCCGCCCTCGCAGTTACCCAACAAATAGAATTAAAGTCCTTTCTGTTGTCTCCTTTCTCCGCGGAGAACCTAGGTCTTAGGCAGACAATCTATGCGAACACCAAGACCCTATAATGTTTTCACTCAGCCTCTTCTTCGACAACTTGGATGAATTGTATTTGGACAAAGATGTTCAATTAACAGCAGAGACCATGATGAGAGACCTTAAGCAAGGGAAGAGGCCTGTTGAGGACTACATCTCAGAATTTAAACTATATGCCTCAGATTCGATGTGGAGTCCTGTCGCTCTCCGGAATCAATTTAGATTAGGGTTAGCCGAAACCCTCAAGGATGAATTAGCCCGTATAGACCTACCTCCTACTTTGGAAGCCTTGATGAGGGTTACGACCCAAATTGACAGAAGACTTTGCGAGAGGAGACATGAGAGATATCACACCGAAAGCTCACCAAAACCTAGTTCATCTTCAGCACGTAATCCTCCCTTGAGCCCTTCTTCACACTCTGTTCCCATGGAAATCGGGGTTGTTCGAGGTCCCATCACTCCAGCGGAAAGATTTCGGAGGAAAACACATAACCTGTGTATGTATTGTGCTGATGACTCACATACCATACAAGAATGCCCACTCTTATTAAAGAACAAGAAAAGTAAGTGTATTTCTATTAAATCAACTCACCTTCAGCATAATCAAATAACTTATTGTGGTTTATCCCTTGTTTTACAGTGGGACCACAAAAGAATTCCTACTGATGCCATCGTGGATTCTGGTGCTTTTGGGAACTTTATCGATTCCGGTCTAGTTAATTCCAATAAAATACCACTTGTCTTGAAATCAAAACCACTTGTTGTCAGAGTTATTGACGGGTCTACTGTTACCACTGGTCCCATAACCCATCATACTATATAACTAGAAGTCATAACTAAAGAGGGCCATATAGAACATATTTTGTTTGATGTCCTACCCTCACCACACTTCCCTGTAGTTTTGGGGATCTCATGGTTACAACAACATGAACCTAGCATAACCTGGTCGTCTTCAAAAATTTGTTTTAACTCAGATTATTGCCTTAATACTTGTTTTTCCAAACAGTGTCTTCTACAAACTACTTCAGTACATCCAGTTCTACCTCCTGATTATATCGATTTCACTGATGTCTTCAGCAAATCAGAAGCAGAGAACCTGCCTCCCCATCGGACCTACGACTGCCCGATACAATTACAGCCAGGAGCCAGTATTCCTTTCGGACATGTTTATCCATTAAATCAACCCGAACTACAACACCTCAAGACCTACTTAGAGGACAACATAAAGAAAGGTTTTATCAGGCCATCAACCTCCCCAGCAGGCGCAGGGATGTTCTTCGTCACGAACAAGGATGGCACTCTCCGGCCCATTATAGATTATATGGAGTTAAATAAGAGAACAATAAAAAACTGGTATCCCCTACCTTTGATCCCGGAGTTGATTGAACGCCTCTCAGAAGCCACCATTTGCGCAAAACTCGACCTCAGAGGGGCATATAATCTAATCCGTATCCGCGAAGGTGATGAATGGCTCACAGCTTTTAGAATGAGATATGGGTTATATGAATATCTTGTGATGCCATTCGGCCTTTGCAATGCCCCGGCAACTTTCCAACATTTTATAAATGATGTTTTTCGAGATTTGTTGGATAGTTGCGTTGTGGTATACCTGGATGACATCCTTATATTTTCCAAATCTCTCACAGAACACAGAAAACATGTTAGATGGGTGCTGTCCCGACTACGTGTCCATAAACTGTACGCCAAGTTAGAGAAGTGTCAATTCCATTGCTCTCAGATCTCGTTCTTGGGCTATGAGATTTCACCACAGGGCATAAGTATGCAACGTAAGAAAGTGGAAACTCTTCTAGACTGGCCGCAACCCAAGAATAAGAAGGAACTCCAAAGATTTTTGGGGTTCTCAAACTATTACCGTAAGTTCATCAAAGGGTTCTCAAAGGTTGCAAGACCACTTACTCAACTTACTAGCAACTCCAAACCGTTCAGTTGGACCGATGAAGCATCTTCTGCCTTTGATTTCCTCAAAGTCAGTTTCTCCAAGTGCCCCTATACTGCGTTTTCCAGATTTGAACTTACAATTTGTTTTAGAAGTTGACTCTTCCGACTTTGCTACTGGAGCTGTATTGTCTCAGAGACGATCTCCTTCTGAACCACTGCATCCGGTCTCCTTCTTCTCCAAAATTATGAGTTCAGCGGAGATGAACTACTCCATAGGAGATAAAGAACTTTTAGCGATACGCAGAGCTTTGGAAAATTGGAGACATCTCCTAGAAGGAGCTAAATTCCCCATAACCATCTACACCGATCACAAGAACCTACAGTATTTGCAGTCTAACAAAACACTCTTTGCTAGACAAGTCCGTTGGTGCTTATTTTTCTCCAGGTTTGACTTTCACATCATCTACCGTCCTGCAAATAAAAATGGTAAGATGCCCTATCTAGAATTTATACAAAACCAACTTCTCAGTTCAACACCACTTCAATCATACCGAGTGAGCGGTTCATTGCCCTCTCTACTTCTCTACTGAAAGAGATTCAAGATTCCTACGCTACCGACAAAGACCTACCACTCCAAAGACTGACGCAAAAATCGGGTACTTATTATTTTGAAGATAAGATTTATGTCTCTCCCAGCTTAAGATCAGCACTATTAAGGGAACATCATGACTCACCATTTTCCGGACACCCTGGAGTGAACCGAACAATAGATCTTATACAAAGAGAATTTTGGTGGCCCGATTTAAAGAAAACAGTCCATGATTATGTAACATCCTGCTCCACCTGTGCTATCTCAAAATCAGAAAGGAACAGACCCTACAGGTCTGTTGATGCCACTCCCTATTCCACAAAGACCCTGGGAACAAATCTCCATGGATTTTATTGTCGACCTACCGCCTTCCAGGAGACCTACTACCATCTTAGTCATAATGTTTACAAAAATGGGACATTTCATCCCATATCATAAATTACCTACCTCTGTTGAAACTGCTAATTTATTTCTTGAAAACATAATAAAACTCCATGGAACACCGGCCAGAATAATCACGGACAGAGGTACTCAATTTACCTCCAGGTTTTGGAAGAAATTATGTTCTCTATTACAGATAAACCACAGATATACTACTTCATTCCATCCACAGACCAATGGCCAAACTGAACGTCTGAATCAGTGGCTTGAGGAATATCTCAGATGTTATTGCAACCAACAGCAAAATGATTGGGTGGAGTATTTACCCATGGCCGAATTCGCTTACAACAGCCTAAAGAATTCTTCAACAAAACTATCTCCATTTTTTGCCTCTTATGGATATCACCCCACATTTCACATTAACTCAGACGTATCTTCTACTTCCCCTCATTTAGATGATTACAGCAGACAACTTATTGATGGCTTTTCTACTATCACCCAGAATATTCAAAAGGCTCAAGAAAGCCAAAAACACTATTACAACCTCCGAAGAAGAACTCCCCCATCATATACCATAGGGGACAGAGTCTGGCTCTCCACAAAAAACTTGCGTCTGCAGGTACCATCCAAGAAATTAGCTTCTCGTTTTATAGGACCATTCCATGTGAGTCGTATTGTAAATGAAAATGCTGTCACGTTGGATTTACCTCCTCAAATTAAAGTTCATCCCACATTTCATGTCTCGTTACTCAAACCTTATAGACCGACTAGAAACACTGAATCAGTATTACCACCTACATTGTCCCCTGGAGAAACTGACACTTACGAAGTGAAATCACTATTAGATTCCAGATACAGGGGTTCCATTTTGGAATACTTAGTGAGATGGAAGAACTATCCTCCTGAGGATGATACCTGGGAACCGGCTTCCAATCTGAACGCTCCACGTCTTGTGTCTCTATTTCATAGACGGAATCCGGACCGTCCTGCACCTCGAGCTGTGGGACAGCTCGCTTGAGGAGGGGGTGATGTCAGAGCCTGTACCTTTTAGGACCCAACGCAGTTTCACCTTGTCCTGCCTACCTAACTAATAAAACACCTGAGATCACAGGCCTCTGTGCTTAGTATTTTGTATAGCAGTTTCAGAGCTGCTGTTTCTCTAAGCTCTCTAAACATTTTGGATTACAAATATTCTACAGCTTTTTCTAACAACTGAAGAGTTATCTTTAACACTTCCTTCTGCATCTATCTGATGTCTTGCATGCAATAAGGAACTTTGTAATTTGGACAGTTCAACTACTTATAAACTTTCTGGAGTCTGTTAACCCTGGCTGTTAATATTGTTATACCTCCTTTTCAGCAGCAAGGACATACCTACACTCAATCTGGTAACTGTGCAGGAACTGTGCAGGAACAGACAGGACTATTTCACTCTGTCTCACTACAGAACAGCTAACCGCAATTACCTTACCTGCTTCACTGACAACTCCTCTCACTCAGCGGACAGCACGGAAGTCAGACGCAGTAGCACACAAGCGCTTAGGAGAAGCGTTACTCACAGGGACAACTCCTGCAATCTCTGTAATAGCTCAGCCACAGGAATACCTAGCACAGCATAAGGAGTCACAGTAAGAGTATTATCTAATAGACTATACTTATAACAAGAAGTTTTCCTTACTGTGTTGTAAAGTAATTTCAGTCATATTCCTGCGGAACGGTTGCTCTTGCTTCTAATAGAGACTATTTCTAATACTCAGTCTGTTTCCCAAAAGTCTGCAGATTCAGAGCACACTCCCTGCTGGGTTAATATTATTTCAATCTATCACTGGATTATACTCAAGGGTTAATTCTAACTTTCTTACAACCCTCTAGGGGATTCAAAGACTAAATTCATTTCCCTGCTGCAGTTTGCACTTTTCCCATAGTGCATCTTGGCGTGGAGCTGATACAAAACTAATCTATTTACATATAGATATATACAATTACAGTCTTAAATTCTGCAGTTGTGCTCCTAAACCGTTTAGCACATTATTTGCTCTAAGAGAATATTAGAGTAACATTACAGAGGCGGATTTCCTGAGTCGTCAGACTTTTCATCCGGGGGAGTGGGAACTCCACCCGGAGGTATTTGCCCAGCTGACTCAGCTTTGGGGCACTCCAGAGTTGGATCTGATGGCGTCCCGTCAGAACACCAAACTTCCTCTCTACGGGGCCAGGTCCCGGGACCCCAAGGCCGCATTGATAGATGCTCTAGCAGCGCCTTGGTCCTTCAATCTGGCTTATGTTTTTCCACCGTTTCCCCTTCTCCCTCGTCTGGTCATCAGAATCAAGCAGGAGAAGGCTTCGGTGATTCTGATAGCGCCTGCGTGGCCACGCAAGACTTGGTATGCAGACCTAGTGGACATGTCATCTGTCCCACCATGGACACTGCCAATGAGGCAGGATCTTCTAATTCAGGGTCCATTCAAGCATCCAAATCTAATTTCTCTACGTCTGACTGCTTGGAGATTGAACGCTTAATTCTATCAAAGCGTGGTTTCTCTGAGTCAGTTATAGATACCCTGATTCAGGCGAGAAAGCCTGCCACCAGGAAAATCTACCATAAGATATGGCGGAGATATCAAGGGGGTTACTCATGGAGTAAGATTAGGATTCCCAGGATATTGTCTTTTCTCCAAGAAGGTTTGGAGAAAGGATTGTCAGCTAGTACTTTAAAAGGACAGATATCTGCTCTGTCTATCCTTTTACACAAGCGTCTGGCAGAGGTTCCAGAGGTTCAAGCGTTTGCACAGGCCTTAGTCAGAATCAAGCCTGTCTATAAACCTGTGGCTCCGCCATGGAGTCTAAATCTAGTTCTTTCAGTTCTTCAAGGGGTTCCGTTTGAACCTTTACATTCCATAGATATTAAGTTGTTATCTTGGAAAGTTTTGTTTTTTGGTGGCTATCTCTTCTGCTCGAAGAGTCTCAGAATTATCTGCTTTACAGTGCGATTCACCTTACCTTGTGTTCCACGCAGATAAGGTAGTTTTGCGTACCAAACCTGGTTTCCTTCCTAAAGTGGTTTCTAATAAGAATATTAACCAGGAAATATTTGTTCCTTCTCTGTGTCCTAATCCTTCTTCGAAGAAGGAACGTCTGTTGCACAATCTTGATGTAGTTTGAGCTCTAAAGTTCTATTTGCAAGCAACTAAGGATTTCAGACAAACATCTCCCTTGTTTGTTATCTATTCTGGTAAGAGGAGAGGTCAGAAAGCGACTGCTACCTATCTTTCCTTTTGGCTGAAAAGCATCATCCGTTTGGCCTATGAGACTGCTGGCCAGCAGCCTCCTGAAACTATTACTGCTCATTCTACCAGAGCAGTGGCTTCCACATGGGCTTTTAAAAACGAGGCTTCTGTTGAACAGATTTGTAAGGCAGCGACTTGGTCTTCACTGCATACTTTTTCAAAATTTTACAAATTCGATACTTTTGCTTCTTCGGAGGCTATTTTTGGGAGAAAGGTTTTGCAAGCAGTGGTGCCTTCCGTTTAAGGTACCTGCCTTGTTCCCTCCCTTCATCTGTGTCCTAAAGCTTTGGTATTGGTATCCCACAAGTAAAGGATGAATCCGTGGACTGGATACACCTTGCAAGATAAAACAGAATTTATGCTTACCTGATAAATTACTTTCTCTTGCGGTGTATCCAGTCCACGGCCCGCCCTGGCAATTAAGTCAGGTAAATTTTTTTGTTTAAACTACAGTCACCACTGCACCCTATGGTTTCTCCTTTTTCTTCCTAACCTTTGGTCGAATGACTGGGGGGTGGAGCTAGAGGGGGAGCTATATGGACAGCTCTGCTGTGTGCTCTCTTTGCCACTTCCTGTAGGGAATGAGAATATCCCACAAGTAAAGGATGAATCCGTGGACTGGATACACCGCAAGAGAAAGTAATTTATCAGGTAAGCATAAATTCTGTTTTTCATGATTCAGATAGAACATTTAAACATTTACTTCTATTATATAATTGTATTTATTTTCTAGCTATCCTTTGTTGAAAAGCATACCTAGTCCTTTATTTGTGTGGTTCCAAATTGATAAACTTTGCCAAGCTCTACGATCCCTTTACCATGCACATAGGCTTGTGTTAATGAAAGCTGATCTCTATTCACATAAAACAGCCAGAGATAGTTTGGGGAAGGAAAGATATATATATATATATATATATACCTTATGATATGTGATCGAATAACCAAAGACATTAAGTTCTTCAGGTAAAGGGGCCGATTTATCAATGTCAGCCGGACATGATACGCTGTAGCGTATCATGTCCGCCAGACATCGCTGAATGCCGACAGCATACGCTGCCAGCATTTAACATTGCACAAGCAGTTCTGGTGAACTGCTTGTGCAATGCTGCCGCCTGCAGATTCAACCCGATCATATGCGATCGAGCGGATTGATGTCCGCAGCCTCAGATGCCTCGGACGAGTTAAGGAGCAGCCGTCTTAAGACCGCTGCTTCTTAACTCCTGTTTCCGGCGAGCCTAAAGGCTTGTTCGGAAACGGGTATTTGGCCCAATTCCGGCCATGATAAATCGGCCCCAAAGAGAGAGGAGTTGATTTTGATGGGATCTCTTCTTTCTCTTCTTTAGGTGTTGAAGCTGGAGGAAAAGCTAATTCTGTCTAAGAGAACTCACTTTTCTTTGGAGCAGAGCTTTTAGCCGAGCTGGTTTGTAGTTCAAATGAATGTATATCTATCAGCGCCACAATAATACCATACAAGCTATATCTGATATAGGCGGAGTCTCCCAACCAGACTCCAAAAGTTAAGAGTAAAAAGAAATGCCAAGATACAGCGCTACGCTACCCTCAGATGAGGGTTGGGTTGCTAAAGATGGTGTCCACGACTAGGAATGTGTATACATCAAGGTTAATATATAATATTGTGTTACACAAAGAATATATATAAAACCATGTGAAAAAGTACTTAAAAGGTAAAAGATTAAAAACAAAATATATATATATATATAGGATGTGATATTAAAATGTATTAAACAAACATTTTATTAACATAAACTGACAGTTAAAAATACAGTTAAAAATAGATTCAACAATCTAATGGATTGCCCCATACAATGTCCAAGAAGTTATGTCCTATGTAACATACAAGTGTTTAAGTCCCATACCAAAATGTCCAAAGCAAATGTTCAAGGTTAATATCCAAAAAAATAAAAATAAAAATGATAATATGTCCAAAGTTGGTGTAAAAATCAAAAAGGTGAAAAAATGTAAAAAATATAAAAAATATATTAAATATTTTTTGAAAAGATGAAAAAATGAATAAAAATATATAAAAATATATGAGTTGTGATCAGCAACCCATATGGAAGGAATATAATATATGTGATAGTGAATAATTCTCGTGAGGTGTACACCTAAAAAGTGTGTATATAAAAGGGTGTGGTAAAAAATGTGTCATGGTAAAAAATGTGTTCCGATCAGCCAATAGAATGCGAGCTCAATCTGATTGGCTGATCGGATCAGCCAATCGGATTGAACTTGATTCTGATTGGCTGATTCCATCAGCCAATCAGAATATTCCTACCTTAATTCCGATTGGCTGATAGAATCCTATCAGCCAATCGGAATTCGAGGGACGCCATCTTGGATGACGTCCCTTAAAGGAACCGTCATTCGTCGTTCAGTCGTCAGGCCGGATGGATGTTCCGCGCTGGAGGTCTTCAGGATCCTGCCGCTTCGCTCCGGATGGAAGACCATAGAAGATGCCGCATGGATGAAGACTTCAATCGGATGGAAGATCCTCTTCTGCCCCGCTTGGATGAAGACTTTGACCGGATCATGGACCTCTTCAGCCCCCCGCTTGGGCTTGGATCAGGACATCGGAGGAGCTCTTCAGGACGGATCGGTGAACCTGGATGGTGAAGACAAGGTAGGAAGATCTTCAGGGGCTTAGTGTTAGGTTTATTTAAGGGGGGTTTGGGTTAGATTAGGGGTATGTGGGTGGTGGGTTGTAATGTTGGGGGGGGGGTATTGTATGTGTTTTTTTTACAGGCAAAAGAGCTGAAATTCTTGGGGCATGCCCCGCAAAGGGCCCTGTTCAGGGCTGGTAAGGTAAAAGAGCTTTTAACTTTTTTAATTTAGAATAGGGTAGGGCATTTTTTATTTTGGGGGGCTTTGTTATTTTATTAGGGGGCTTAGAGTAGGTGTAATTAGTTTAAAATTGTTGTAATAATTTTCTTATGTTTGTAAATATTTTTTTATTTTTTTGTAACTTAGTTCTTTTTTATTTTTTGTACTTTAGTTAGTTTATGTAATTGTAGTTATTTGTAGCAATTGTATTTAATTTATTTATTGATAGTGTAGTGTTAGGTTAATTGTAGGTAATTGTAGGTAGTTTATTTAATTAATTTATTGATAGGGTAGTGTTAGGTTTAATTATAACTTAGGTTAGGATTTATTTTACAGGTAAATTTGTTATTATTTTAACTAGGTAACTATTAAATAGTTCTTAACTATTTAATAGCTATTGTACCTGGTTAAAATAATTACAAAGTTGCCTGTAAAATAAATATTAATCCTAAAATAGCTATAATATAATTATAATTTATATTGTAGCTATATTAGGATTTATTTTACAGGTAAGTATTTAGCTTTAAATAGGAATAATTTATTTAATAAGAGTTAATTAATTTCGTTAGATTTAGGGGGGTGTTAGTGTTAGGGTTAGACTTAGCTTTAGGGGTTAATCCATTTATTATAGTAGCGATGAGCTCCGGTCGTCAGATTAGGGGTTAATAATTGAAGGTAGGTGTCGGCGATGTTAGGGAGGGCAGATTAGGGGTTAATACTATTTATGGTAGGGTTAGTGAGGCGGATTAGGGGTTAATAACTTTATTATAGTAGCGCTCAGGTCCGCTCGGCAGATTAGGGGTTAATAAGTGTAGGCAGGTGTCGGCGACGTTGAGGGGGGCAGATTAGGGGTTAATAAATATAATATAGGTGTCGGCGGTGTTAGGGGCAGCAGATTAGGGGTACATAAGGATAACGTAGGTGGCGGCACTTTGCGGTCGGCAGATTAGGGGTTAATTATTGTAAGTAGCTGGCGGCGACGTTGTGGGGGGCAGGTTAGGGGTTAATAAATGTAATACAGGGGTCGGCGGGGTTAGGGGCAGCAGATTAGGGGTACATAAGTATAACGTAGGTGGCGGTCGGCAGATTAGGGGTTAAAAAAATTTAATCGAGTGTCGGCGATGTGGGGGGACCTCGGTTTAGGGGTACATAGGTAGTTTATGGGTGTTAGTGTACTTTAGGGTACAGTAGTTAAGAGCTTTATGAACCGGCGTTAGCCCAGAAAGCTCTTAACTCCTGCTATTTTCCGGCGGCTGGAGTTTTGTCGTTAGAGCTCTAATGCTCACTTCAGAAACGACTCTAAATACCGGCGTTAGAAAGATCCCATTGAAAAGATAGGATACGCAATTGACGTAAGGGGATCTGCGGTATGGAAAAGTCGCGGCTGAAAAGTGAGCGTTAGACCCTTTAATCACTGACTCCAAATACCGGCGGTAGCCTAAAACCAGCGTTAGGAGCCTCTAACGCTGGTTTTCACGGCTACCGCCGAACTCCAAATCTAGGCCTTAGACTTTGAAGACTGCCTCTAATCTGAATGCATTTTGACCACTAGAGGGCATTAGTTCATGTGTTTCATATAGATAACATTGAGCTCATGCACATGAAGTTACCCTGGAGTGAACACTGATTGGCTGAAATGCAAGTCTGTCAAAAGAACTGAAATAAGAGGGCAGTCTGCAGAGGCTTAGTTACAAGGTAACTACAGAGGTAAAAAGTGCATTTCTATAACTGTGTTGGTTGTGCAAAGCTGGGTTATGGGTAATAAAGGGATTATCTTTCTTTTTAAACAACAAAAATTCTGTTGTTGACTGTCCCTTTAAGCAATACCGTCTGAACTCCCAGAGCTACAAGTAACCAAAAGAACACTGAATACAATCTTTTACTTTGAGCATTATTGTGATATCATCTAATATTTGCCAACAAAGCATTCAGAACAAAGGACACAGCAAGGTAAAAGCCAGATTCTGTCAGATACCCTTTTTTTCATAGTAAAAGCACAGATCAAAGATGAGTTCATTAAGTCATGTTCTCCCAGACTAATGCCATATTCATACAAAACAACCAGGAATCTACCAGATCTATGGATAAAAAAACTTAAATGTCAAAGAACACAGGCATATGAATTTGTAATTATATAATTATACCAGATCCAATTAATATACAAATACACAAAGATCTATTTGTATTAATATTTTATTCACGTTTCCAAATATGTTGCATAATATTATGTAATAATCATATTCTGTCTCTTCACATTATAAAAAATAAACATTACAATGATAAAAAAATAATACTACATGATTAAAATATTGTTCATATTTTCATTTTATTGAAAATTGTTGCAGGTACTGAAACAGGTTATTCTGAGATAGCAAGATAAGCAACGCCATTAATAATTACAAATGTTTTAAAATACTTTAATAGCCATATTTTACAGCCTGATGATCTGAAACGCTCTGCTATGGTGAGATCATCTAAAATAATCTGTCAGTGTTACAAGATCCACAATGGGATGATCTTAAAGGGACATTAAAAATTTTGAGATGGTAATATAAAATAATAAATCGTATATATATAAAAATAACCCTGCCATATGCTTTCATTATTATTTTTCTCCATTTCCTATAATTCCATTCTAAAATTGTAAACTTTTCAGTTCCTGTTAGAAATGGAAGTGCAGAACACCTATTCCACACATCCATTGGCTGCACATTCTTGTGACCTATTTATAACTGTTTCTAATTGACCACAGCAGAGAAGGTAACCTTAGTTACAGTATGGCAGCTCCCATTGTTTATAGGCACTAAACCTTTACACTTATTGGGGTAAATTTTGCAATTTACCATTATCATCAATTTTGCTTTGTTCTCTTGGTATTCTTAGTTGAAAGCTAAACCTAGGTAGGCTCATGCTAATTTCTTAGCCCTTAAAGGCTGCCTCTTATCTGAATGCATTTTGGCAGTTTTTTCACAACTAGAGGGCGTTAGTTCATGTGTGCCATATAGATAACATTGTGCTCACGCACATCAAGTTAACTAGAAGTTAGCACTGATTGGCTAAAATGCATTTCTGTCAAAAGAACTGAAATAAGGGGGCAGTCTGCAGAGGTTAAGATACAAGTTAATTACAGAGGTAAAAAGTGTATTAATATAACTGTTGGTTATGCAAAACTGGGGAATGGGTAATAAAGGGATTATCTATCTTTTTAATCAATACAAATTCTGGTGTAGACTGTCCCTTTAAGTGAAAGGAAACCCACATTTTTTCTTTCATGATTTGCGCAGAGCATGCAATTTAAAATAACTTTCCAATTTATTTCTATTATCTTTTTTGTTTCTTTCTTTTTGTATACTTTTTTTTAAAAGTGTACCTAGGTAGGCTCAGAAACTGCTGATTGGTGGCTGCACATATTTGCCTTGTGTCATTGGCTTTCAGCTAGCTCCCAGTAGTGCATTGCTGCTACTTCAACAAAGAATACCAAAAGAATGAAGCAAATTAGTTAAAAGAAGTACATTGGAACGTTGTTTAAAATTGCATTTACTATCTGAATCATGAAGAAAATATTTTGGGTTTCGTGTCCCTTTAAGAACACAAAGCATCTTCTAATTCTTATTGAATCTATAAATGGTAAGCTTTCCTGCCTTTCTGTTTCAGCTACTAAAGGGACAGTCAAGTCTAAAAAAAACTTTCATGATGTAAAACGGAAATTTAATTTTACACAACTTTCCAATTTACTTTTATCACCAATTTTGCTTTGTTCTCTTGGTATTCTTAGTTGTAAGCTAAACCTAGTAGGTTCATATGCTAATTTCTTAGACTTTGAAGACTGCCTCTAATCTGAATGCATTTTGACCACTAGAGGGCATTAGTTCATGTGTTTCATATAGATAACATTGAGCTCATGCACATGAAGTTACCCTGGAGTGAACACTGATTGGCTGAAATGCAAGTCTGTCAAAAGAACTGAAATAAGAGGGCAGTCTGCAGAGGCTTAGTTACAAGGTAATTACAGAGGTAAAAAGTGCATTTCTATAACTGTGTTGGTTGTGCAAAGCTGGGTTATGGGTAATAAAGGGATTATCTTTCTTTTTAAACAACAAAAATTCTGTTGTTGACTGTCCCTTTAAGCAATACCGTCTGAACTCCCAGAGCTACAAGTAACCAAAAGAACACTGAATACAATCTTTTACTTTGAGCATTATTGTGATATCATCTAATATTTGCCAACAAAGCATTCAGAACAAAGGACACAGCAAGGTAAAAGCCAGATTCTGTCAGATACCCTTTTTTTCATAGTAAAAGCACAGATCAAAGATGAGTTCATTAAGTCATGTTCTCCCAGACTAATGCCATATTCATACAAAACAACCAGGAATCTACCAGGTCTATGGATAAAAAAACTTAAATGTCAAATAACACACAGGCATATGAATTTGTAATTATATAATTATACCAGATCCAATTAATATACAAATACACAAAGATCTATTTGTATTAATATTTTATTCACGTTTCCAAATATGTTGCATAATATTGTGTAATAATCATATTCTGTCTCTTCACATTATAAAAAATAAACATTACAATGATAAAAAAATAATACTACATGATTAAAATATTGTTCATATTTTCATTTTATTGAAAATTGTTGCAGGTACTGAAACAGGTTATTCTGAGATAGCAAGATAAGCAACGCCATTAATAATTACAAATGTTTTAAAATACTTTAATAGCCATATTTTACAGCCTGATGATCTGAAACGCTCTGCTATGGTGAGATCATCTAAAATAATCTGTCAGTGTTACAAGATCCACAATGGGATGATCTTAAAGGGACATTAAAAATTTTGAGATGGTAATATAAAATAATAAATCGTGTATATATATATAAATAACCCTGCCATATGCTTTCATTATTATTTTTCTCCATTTCCTATAATTCCATTCTAAAATTGTAAACTTTTCAGTTCCTGTTAGAAATGGAAGTGCAGAACACCTATTCCATACATCCATTGGCTGCACATTCTTGTGACCTATTTATAACTGTCTCTAATTGACCACAGCAGAGAAGGTAACCTTAGTTACAGTATGGCAGCTCCCATTGTTTATAGGCACTAAACCTTTACACTTATTGGGGTAAATTTATTAAATGGCGATCGGACAGGATTTTCTATAGCGAATCATGTCCGCTCACCATTGCTAAATGCCGACAGCATATGCTGTCGGCATTTATCATTGCACAAGCATTTTTTTTTTTTTAATTTTTTTTTTTTAAAGATAATTTTTATTGAGGTCATAAATGTGCAATACAGCTTATGCATTTCAATACAATTATCCATTACAGATATATAGTGTCGTACATAGAAACACATACATTTCAAGAAAGTAACATATCTACCTACTTTAATCACCTTGTTTTTTACAGAGGTCACATTTTGTTTTTTCCCTTTTCTTATTCATTTTATTTCACAGTAAGTAACATAAAGTAACAGTAAGCATATCCATTCAGTCTTTCAGGACTTCACTTCAACTCAAGATTACGGACTCTGGTAGAGGGGGGCAAAGACCTCCTCTGCTTACAGATACTAGTGTAGTGAGGCCGTTCATTAGCCTCTTCGCCTGACTCAAATGGGGGGGTATGAAGGGTACATGGGGGGTCATCTGGGAGGAGGTTCACTGTGAGGAGGTCGGGAAAGAGGGAGTCTTATGGATACACTGCTACCCTAACCCAAGTGGTCTGTTTGGTTATGATGTTCTGTGGTTCCAGAGGGACTCCCAAGGTTCCCATATGAGACAATAGTAGTTTATTTGCCTCTCTGAAAACATAGTTTTCCATGTTTTTAATATAGTTTACACAGTCTACTACACCCTGCCATCTCGGGGGTTGGTCTTTTTTCCAGTTCCTTGCAATAAGCAATTTAGTTGAGGTAAGGATATATAGGAGTAAACTATGCTTGGGTTTGGGAAGTCTGTCTATTCCTAGATGCAGTACTGCAAGGGCTGGGTCTAATGTCTCCAGCAGGTCTAAGTCTTTGCAGGTCACCTCTACCCTACCCCAATAGTTTTCCAGTTTTGGACACTACCCCCAAACATGGAGCAGGGTTCCCAGTTCCCCACATCTCCTCCAACACATAGGCGAATGCTCAGGGAAGATTTTTTGCAGCTTTGCTGGCACCAAGTGCCATCTTGTTATAATTTTAAAATACAATTCGTAAAAAGTAACGCAATGAGCTGTTTTTCTCCAACATAGGTGTGTCCGGTCCACGGCGTCATCCTTACTTGTGGGATATTCTCTTCCCCAACAGGAAATGGCAAAGAGCCCAGCAAAGCTGGTCACATGATCCCTCCTAGGCTCCGCCTACCCCAGTCATTCTCTTTGCCGTTGTACAGGCAACATCTCCACGGAGATGGCTTAGAGTTTTTTAGTGTTTAACTGTAGTTTTTATTATTCAATCAAGAGTTTGTTATTTTAAAATAGTGCTGGTATGTACTATTTACTCAGAAACAGAAAAGAGATGAAGATTTCTGTTTGTATGAGGAAAATGATTTTAGCACCGTAACTAAAATCCATGGCTGTTCCACACAGGACTGTTGAGAGCAATTAACTTCAGTTGGGGGAACAGTGTGCAGTCTCTTACTGCTTGAGGTATGACACATTCTAACAAGACGATGTAATGCTGGAAGCTGTCATTTTCCCTATGGGATCCGGTAAGCCATGTTTATTAAGATAGTAAATAAGGGCTTCACAAGGGCTTATTAAGACTGTAGACTTTTTCTGGGCTAAATCGATTCATTATTAACACTTATTTAGCCTTGAGGAATCATTTATTCTGGGTATTTTGATATGATTATATCGGCAGGCACTGTTTTAGACACCTTATTCTTTAGGGACTTTCCCTAATCATAGTCAGAGCCTCATTTTCGCGCCGGTATGGCACACTTGTTTTTGAGGACAGCATGGCATGCAGCTGCATGTGTGTGGAGCTCTGATACATAGAAAAGTCTTTCTGAAGGCATCATTTGGTATCGTATTCCCCTTTGGGCTTGGTTGGGTCTCAGCAAAGCAGATTCCAGGGACTGTAAAGGGGTTAAATATAAAAACGGCTCCGGTTCCGTTATTTTAAGGGTTAAAGCTTCCAAATTTGGTGTGCAATACTTTTAAGGCTTTAAGACAATGTGGTGAAATTTTGGTGAATTTTGAACAATTCCTTCATACTTTTTCGCAATTGCAATAATAAAGTGTGTTTAGTTTAAAATTTAAAGTGACAGTAACGGTTTTATTTTAAAACGTTTTTTGTGCTTTGTTATCAAGTTTATGCCTGTTTAACATGTCTGAACTACCAGATAGATTGTGTTCTGACTGTGGGGAAACCAAGGTTCCTTCTCATTTAACTATATGTATTTTATGTCATAAAAAAAATTTAGTAAAAATGATGCCCAAGATGATTCCTCAAGTGAGGGGAGTAAGCATGGTACTGCATCATCCCCTCCTTCGTCTACACCAGTCTTGCCCATACAGGAGGCCCCTAGTACATCTAGTGCGCCAATACTCCTTACTATGCAACATTTAACCGCTGTAATGGATAATTCTATCAAAAACATTTTAGCCAATATGCCCACTTATCAGCGAAAGCGCGACTGCTCTGTTTTAGAAAATTCTGTAGAGCATGAGAACGCTGATGATATGGTTTCTGAAGGGCCCCTACACCAATCTGAGGGGGCCAGGGAGGTTTTGTCTGAGGGAGAAATTTCAGATTCAGGAAACATTTCTCAACAAGCTGAACCTGATGTGATTACTTTTAAATTTAAGTTGGAACATCTCCGCGCTCTGCTTAAGGAGGTGTTATCCAATTTGGATGATTGTGATTATCTGGTCATTCCAGAACCACTATGTAAAATGGAAAAGTTCTTAGTGGCCCCGGGGCCCCCCGAAGCTTTTCCTATATCCAAGCGGGTGGCGTACATTGTTAGTAAAGAATGGGACAGGCCCGGTATACCTTTAGTACCTCCCCCCATATTTATAAAATTGTTTTCCTATAGTCGACCCCAGAAAGGACTGATGGCAGACAGTCCCCAAGGTCGAGGGGGCGGTTTCTACTCTACACAAGCGCGCCACTATACCCATAGAAGATAGTTGTGCTTTCCAAGATCCTATGGATAAAAAATTAGAAGGTCTGCTAAAGATGTTTGTTCAGCAAGGTTCCCTTCTACAACCAATTGCATGCATTGTCCCTGTCACTGCAGCCGCGTGTTTCTAGTTTGATGAGCTAGGAAAGGCGATTATTAGTAATTCTTCTTCTTATGAGGAGATTATGGACAGAATTCGTGCTCTTAAATTGGCTAATTCTTTCACCCTAGACGCCACCTTGCAATTGGCTAGGTTAGCGGCGAAAAAATTCTGGGTTTGCTATTGTGGCGCAGAGCGCTTGGTTAAAATCTTGGGCAGCGGATGCGTCTTCCAAGAACAAATTGCTTGACATTCCTTTCAAGGGGAAAACACTCTTTGGCCCTGACTTGAAAGAGATTATCTCTGATATCACTGGGGGCAAGGGCCACGCCCTTCCTCAGGATAGGTCTTTTCAAGACCAAAAATAAACCTAAGTTTCGTCCCTTTCGCAGAAACGGATCAGCCCCAAGGGCTACGTCCTCTAAGCAGGAAGGTAATACTTCTCAAGCCAATCCAGCCTGGAGACCTATGCAAGGCTGGAGCAAAGGAAAGCAGGCCAGGAAACCTGCCACTGCTACCAAGACAGCATGAAATGCGGGCCCCCGATCCGGGACCGGATCTGGTGGGGGGCAGACTCTCTCTCTTCGCTCAGGCTTGGGAAAGAGATGTTCTGGATCCTTGGGTGCTAGAAATAGTCTCCCAAGGTTATTCTCTGGAGTTCAAGGGGCTTCCTCCAAGGGGGAGGTTCCACAGGTCTCAGTTGTCTTCAGACCACATAAGAAGACAGGCATTCTTACATTGGGTAGAAGACCTGCTAAAAATGGGAGTGATTCATCCTGTTCCATTAGGAGAACAAGGGATGGGGTTCTACTCCAATCTGTTCATAGTTCCCAAAAAAGAGGGAACGTTCAGACCAATCTTAGATCTCAAGATCTTGAACAAGTTTCTCAAGGTTCCATCGTTCAAGATGGAAACCATTCGAAAACTTCTTCCTTCCATCCAGGAAGGTCAATTCATGACCAAGGTGGATTTCAAGGATGCGTATCTACATATTCCTATCCACAAGGAACATCATCGGTTCCTAAGGTTTGCATTCCTGGACAAGCATTTCCAGTTCGTGGCATTTTCTTTCGGATTAGCCACTGCTCCTAGGATTTTCTCATAGGTACTAGGGTCCCTTCTGGCGGTGCTAAGACCAAGGGGCATTGCTGTAGTACCTTACTTGGACGACATTCTGATTCGAGCGTCGTCCCTTCCTCAAGTAAAGGCTCACACGGACATTGTCCTGGCCTTTCTCAGATCTCACGGATGGAAAGTGAACGTGGAAAAGAGTTCTCTATCTCCGTCAACGAGGGTTCCCTTCTTGGGAACTATAATAGACTCCTTAGAAATGAGGATTTTTCTGACAGAAGCCAGTAAAACAAAACTTCTAGACTCTTGTCGGATACTTCATTCCGTTCCTCTTCCTTCCATAGCGCAGTGCATGGAAGTGATAGGTTTGATGGTAGCGGCAATGGACATAGTTCCTTTTGTGCGCATTCATCTAAGACCATTACAACTGTTCATGCTCAGTCAGTGGAATGGGGACTATTCAGACTTGTCTCCGAAGATACAAGTAAATCAGAGGACCAGAGACTCATTCCGTTGGTGGCTGTCCCTGGACAACCTGTCACAAGGGATGACCTTCCGCAGACCAGAGTGGGTCATTGTCACGACCGACGCCCGTCTGATGGGCTGGGGCGCGGTCTGGGGATCCCTGAAAGCTCAGGGTCTTTGGTCTCGGGTAGAATCTCTTCTACCGATAAATATTCTGGAACTGAGAGCGATATTCAATGCTCTCAAAGCTTGGCCTCAGCTAGCGAGGGCCAAGTTCATACATCAACCATCAGGGGGGAACAAGGAGTTCCCTAGCGATGGAAGAAGTGACCAAAATCATTCTATGGGCGGAGTCTCACTCCTGCCACCTGTCTGCTATCCACATCCCAGGAGTGGAAAATTGGGAAGCGGATTTTCTGAGTCGTCAGACATTGCATCCGGGGGAGTGGGAACTCCATCCGGAAATCTTTGCCCAAGTCACTCAACCGTGGGGCATTCCAGACATGGATCTGATGGCCTCTCGTCAGAACTTCAGAGTTCCTTACTACGGGTACAGATCCAGGGATCCCAAGGCGGCTCTAGTGGATGCACTAGTAGCACCTTGGACCTTCAAACTAGCTTATGTGTTCCCGCCGTTTCCTCTCATCCCCAGGCTGGTAGCCAGGATCAATCAGGAGAGGGCGTCGGTGATTTTGATAGCTCCTGCGTGGCCACGCAGGACTTGGTATGCAGATCTGGTGAATATGTCATCGGCTCCACCATGGAAGCTACCTTTGACAGACCTTCTTGTTCTAGGTCCGTTCGACCCACTCCAGCTGACTGCTTGGAGATTGAACGCTTGATCTTATCAAAGCGAGGGTTCTCAGATTCTGTTATTAATACTCTTGTTCAGGCCTGAAAGCCTGTAATCAGAAAAATTACCACATAATTTGGTATATCTGTTGGTGTGAATCTGCAGGATTCCCTTGGGACAAGGTTAAGATTCCTAAGAGTCTATCCTTCCTTCGAGAAGGATTGAAAAAAGGATTATCTGCAAGTTCCTTGATGGGACAGATTTCTGCCTTGTCTGTGTTACTTCTCAAAAAAGCTGGCAGCTGTGCCGGATGTTCTAGCCTTTGTTCAGGCTCTGGTTAGAATCAAGCCTGTTTACAAAATTTTGACTCCTCCTGGGAGTCTCAACCTAGTTCTTTCAGTTCTTCAGGGGGTTCCGTTTGAACCCTTACATTCCGTTGATATTAAGTTATTATCTTGGAAAGTTTTGTTTTTGGTTGCAATTTCTTCTGCTAGAAGAGTTTCAGAATTATCTGCTCTGCAGTGTTCTTCTCCTTATCTGGTGTTCCATGCAGATAAGGTGGTTTTGCGTACTAAACCTGGTTTTCTTCCAAAAGTTGTTTCTAACAAAAACATTAACCAGGAGATAGTTGTGCCTTCTTTGTGTCCTAATCCAGTTTCAAAGAAGGAACGTTTGTTGCACAACTTGGATGTAGTTCGTGCTCTCAAAGTTTACTTAGCAGCTACTAAGGATTTCAGACAAACTTTGTCTTTGTTTGTTGTTTATTCTGGTAAACGGAGAGGTCAAAAAGCAACTTCTACCTCTCTCTCCTTCTGGATTAAAAGCATTATCCGATTGGCTTATGAGACTGCCGGACGGCAGCCTCCTGAAAGAATCACAGCTCACTCCACTAGGGCTGTGGCTTCCACATGGGCCTTCAAGAACGAGGCTTCTGTTGATCAGATATGTAAGGCAGCGACTTGGTCTTCACTGCACACTTTTTCTAAATTTTACAAATTTGATACTTTTGCTTCTTCTGAGGCTATTTTTGGGAGAAAGGTTTTGCAAGCCGTGGTGCCTTCCATTTAGGTGACCTGATTTGCTCCCTCCCTTCATCCGTGTCCTAAAGCTTTGGTATTGGTTCCCACAAGTAAGGATGACGCCGTGGACCGGACACACCTATGTTGGAGAAAACAGAATTTATGTTTACCTGATAAATTACTTTCTCCAACGGTGTGTCCGGTCCACGGCCCGCCCTGGTTTTTTTAATCAGGTCTGATAATTTATTTTCTTTAACTACAGTCACCACGGTAACATATGGTTTCTCCTATGCAAATATTCCTCCTTAACGTCGGTCGAATGACTGGGGTAGGCGGAGCCTAGGAGGGATCATGTGACCAGCTTTGCTGGGCTCTTTGCCATTTCCTGTTGGGGAAGAGAATATCCCACAAGTAAGGATGACGCCGTGGACCGGACACACCGTTGGAGAAAGTAATTTATCAGGTAAACATAAATTCTGTTTTTTTTAGTGTGGTTAATCGCGCTGGCCCAGTCCTCTGCTGCATAAGTCAGTTGTTGGTCTCTCTCCCAGGCCTCCATATGGACCGTCTTAGGAGGGATTAATTCCTCCATTATGCATTTATAGTGTGTGGAGAGGGGTTTGTACAGTTGGAGGTTGGTCTCCCATCTTGTTTCCCAGGGAGTAAGGTCCCGCAATTTATCCTCTAAAAAGCCCCAAGACTTCATCAAAGATCTCAATCTTAGTAGGTCAAATTGAAATCTAGGAGTCAGCGTTGGTAGAGTCAGCATAATGGGGTCGTAAATAGTTGTCCCTGTAGAAGTCCTTTAGGGAGGTGATGTCTGTCTGGACCCATGTATTAAGGCGAGTGTCAGGAAGTCCCTGTAACAGTCCCTTTATAGAGTGCACAGGTGAGGGGCAATAAATTTATTGTGTCGCAATTTAAACCAGGCTTTTTGGCAACCCTTGATTATATCGTTGGAGATGTGTATTTTACATTGCAAATGTGGGGGAAGCCAGAGCAGGTCCTCTAATTCGACATACGCTGGCAACGAGGCCTGCTCTAAGTCTTTCCATCTAGTTGAAGGGATGTCTCTTCCCCATGCCGTCGCATGGGATATCATCGCTGCCTCATAGTATGCCTTCACATTTGGGAGGCCTATACCCCCCTCTCGGTTGGGGCTTGAAATATGCGTGCGGCTACTCGAGGCCTTTTGTTATGCCAGGTATACAAATTGAATAGCGCTTTAAATTTATGAATCAGGATTGCCGGGATCAGAATAGGAATACATCGGAATAGATAGGTGAGTTTGGGGAGAATCGTCATCTTGAGGGCAGCTACCCTTCCCATCCAAGATATCTCCCCGTATCTGCTGGAATTAAATTCAGAGTTAATCTCAGCCCAAAGGCTCTCATAGTTTACTTTTATAGTTATGGATTTTCTTTGGGAGAGAAAAATTCCTAGGTGGCGTACTCCTCTAGTGGACCATTTAAAAGAGTATAGATGTTGAATAGCTCCTTGTTCATCCGGCAGGATGTTTATGGAGTATGCCTTCGTTTTATCTACATTTATCTTGTAATAGGAGATTTCACCAAATAGTTCCAGTAGAGACATTAGTAGAGGAAGGGATTCTAGGGGCTCTGAGAGAAAGACCGTAAGGTCATCTGCAAACAGCGCTAGTTTCTGCTCAGTATCATGTAGCTGGAGTCCCTGTATATCCGCACATTTCCTAATAGCTGATCCTAGGATTGCACAAGCATTTCTAGTGAAATGCTTGTGCAATGCCGCCCCCAGGATGATTTTAGTCCACCACCCAAAAAAGCAGCTGCTTCTTAACTTCCATTTCTTGCGGACCAGAAATGTTGTGCGTAGAAAGCAGCATCCACTGCTGGTTAATTCTACCCCATTTTTTTCAATATTTAACCTGTGAATGAAACTTTAAAAAATACATATACATGTTATTCCCAGACTAACTAGCATGTATTCAGGGCTAGATTACAAGTGAAGCAGTATTTTGTGTTTTCTCTTGTAAAGGTGTATCCAGTCCACGGGTTCATCCATTACTTGTGGGATATTCTCCTTCCCAACAGGAAGCTGCAATAGGACACCCACAGCAGAGCTGTCTATATAGCTCCTCCCCTAACTGCCACCCCCAGTCATTCTCTTGCAGCTCTCGACAAGAAAGGAAGTATCAAGAGAGATGTGGTGACTTAGTGTAGTTTTTACCTTCAATCAAAAGTTTGCTATTTTTAAACGGTACCGGCGTTGTACTGTTTTTACTCTCAGGCAGAAATTGGAAGAAGACTTCTGCCTGGAGGTTTGATGATCTTAGCGGTTTGTAACTAAGGTCCATTGCTGTTCTCACACATAACTGAAGAGTATGGAAAGAAAACTTCAGTTGGGGGGACGGTCTGCAGATTGCCTGCTTTGAGGTATGTTCAGTATATTTTTTTTCTAGAGAGATGATAAGGTCTAGAAAATGCTGACAGTGCCTGGTATATTTAAGGTAAGCCTGATACAGTGATTTAACAACAACTGGGATCATGCTTGCAAAAAGGGATAATATTCATGTTAAAACCTATATTACTTAGTGTAAAAACGTTTGCATGATTTATAAATAAAAACGTTTTTTCTCTGAGGGTGATAAATCTTTATTTGGGGCCTAGTTTCCACATGGCTTGTTAGATTACTCCTTGGAGTACTTTTTTAAGGCCCTCTGACTTTGAGTGCATGGTGGGAGGGGCCTATTTTCGTTTTCAGTCTGAGACATCCAGCTTCCCTGAAGGAGTCCTCTGGCTTATAGGACCTCTATAGAGGGTTTTGTTCCTGCAAAAATTGTTTTTAAGGGCAGGTAGGAGCCACAGCAGGGCTGTGGCAGTGTGTTTGACTGCTTGTTAACAGATTTTAAGTTTTTCTAATTCGTTTTTGGGCCTGAGGGGTTAATCATCCATTTGCAAGTGGGTGCAATGCTGCTTTAGTCCCTTATACACACAGTAAAAATTTTGTAGAGTTTGCTACTTTTTTTCACTGTTTTGCAGTTTATGTGGTAGTTTTTTTCTAAGGCACAGTACCGTTTTTTATTATTGCTTTTTTCACATTTATTAAAGTGTTTTCCAAGCTTGCTGGTCTCATTACTAGTCTATTAAACATGTCTGACATAGAGGAAACTCCTTGTTCATTATGTTTAGAAGCCATTGTGGAACCCCCTCTTAGAATGTGTACCAAATGCACTGACCTTTCTATAAGTTATAAAGACCATATTATGGCTTTTAAAGATTTATCACCTGAGGTTTCTGAGACTGACAAAAGGGAAGTTATGCCATTTAGCTCTCCCCACGTGTCAGAACCTATAACTCCCGCTCAAGGGACGCCAAGTACATCTAGCGCGTCCAATGCGTTTACTTTACAAGACATGGCGGCAGTTATGAATCATACCCTCACTGAAGTATTGTCCAAACTGCCAGGGTTACAAGGAAAGCGAGACAGCTCTGGGGCTAGAACAAATACAGAGCTCTCTAACGCTTTAGTAGCTATGTCTGATATACCCTCACAATGTGCAGAAGTTGAAGCAGGAGAGCTTCTATCTGTGGGTGACTTCTCTGATACAGGGAAGGTGTTTCTTCAGTCTGATTCTGAAATGACAGCATTTAAATTTAAGCTTGAACACCTCCGCGTGTTGCTCAGGGAGGTTTTAGCGACTCTGGATGACTGTGATACCATTGTAGTCCCAGAGAAATTGTGTAAAATGGACAAATACTTTGCAGTGCCTCTTTACACTGATGTTTTTCCAACCCCTAAGAGGTTTTCAGAAATTATTACTAAGGAATGGGATAGACCAGGTGTGCCGTTCTCTCCCCCTCCTGCTTTTAAGAAAATGTTTCCTATAGATGCCGCTACACGGGACTTGTGGCAGACGGTCCCTAAGGTGGAGGGAGCAGTCTCTATCCTAGCTAAGCGTACAACTATTCCTGTCGAGGACAGTTGTGCTTTCCTAGATCCTATGGATAAGAAATTAGAGGGTTTCCTTAAGAAAATCTTTATACAACAAGGTTTTATTCTCCAGCCTCTTGCATGCATTGCCCCAGTCACTGCTGCAGCGGCTTTCTGGTTCGAGTCTCTGGAGGAGGCTTTACAGGTAGAGACCCCGTTGGATGATATCCTTGACAGGCTTAAAGCTCTTAAGTTAGCCAATTCATTTATTTCTGACGCCGTTTTTCATTTAACCAAGCTAACGGCTAAAAATTCAGGTTTTGCCATTCAGGCACGTAGGGCGCTTTGGCTTAAATCCTGGTCAGCTGATGTCACTTCAAAGTTTAAACTTCTCAATATCCCCTTCAAAGGGCAGACCCTATTTGGGCCTGGACTGAAGGAGATCATTTCTGATATTACTGGAGGAAAAGGCCACGCCCTTCCCCAGGATAGGTCCAACAAGTTAAGGACCAAACAGACTAATTTTCGTTCCTTTCGAAACTTCAAGAGTGGCGCAGCTTCATCTTCCTCTTCTACAAAACAAGAGGGAAATTTTGCCCAGTCCAAGCTAGTCTGGAGACCTAACCAGGCTTGGAACAAGGGGAAACAGGCCAAAAAGCCTGCTGCTGCCTCTAAGACAGCATGAAGGAGTAGCCCCCGATCCGGGACCGGATCTAGTGGGGGGCAGACTTTCTTTCTTCGCCCAGGCTTGGGCAAGAGACGTCCAGGATCCCTGGGCTCTGGAGATTGTTTCCCAGGGATATCTTCTGGATTTAAAAGCTTCATCTCCAAAGGGGAGATTTCATCTCTCACAATTATCTGCAAACCAGATAAAGAGAGAGGCATTCTTGCATTGCGTTCAAGACCTACTAGTTATGGGAGTGATCCACCCAGTTCCAAAGGAGGAACAGGAGCAGGGCTTCTATTCAAATCTGTTTATAGTTCCCAAGAAAGAGGGAACTTTCAGACCAATCTTGGATCTCAAGATCCTAAACAAATTTCTCAGGGTCCCATCCTTCAAGATGGAGACTATTCGAACCATCCTACCTATGATCCAGGAGGGTCAATATATGACTACCGTGGATTTAAAGGATGCTTATCTACATATTCCGATACACAGGGATCATCATCAGTTTCTCAGGTTCGCCTTCCTAGACAGGCATTACCAGTTTGTGGCTCTTCCCTTTGGGTTAGCCACGGCATCAAGACTCTTTACGAAGGTTCTAGGGTCCCTTCTGGCGGTTCTAAGACCGCGGGGTATAGTGGTAGCCCCTTACCTAGACGACATCCTGATACAGGCGTCAACTTTTCAAATCGCCAGGTCCCATACGGACATTGTTCTGGCATTCCTAAGGTCTCACGGGTGGAAGGTGAACGAAGGAAAGAGTTTTCTCTCACCTCTCACAAGAGTTTCCTTCCTAGGAACTCTGATAGATTCAGTAGAAATGAAGATTTATATGACAGAGGTCAGGTTGTCAAAACTTCTAACTTCCTGCCGCGCTCTTTATTCCATTTCTCGTCCGTCAGTGGCTCAGTGTATGGAGGTAATCAGATTAATGGTAGTGGCAATGGACCTAGTTCTGTTTGCCCGCCTACATCTCAGACCACTGCAACTTTGCATGCTCAATCAGTGGAATGGGGATTACACAGATTTGTCCCCTCTACTAAATCTGGATCAAGAGACCAGGGATTCTCTTCTCTGGTGGCTATCTCGGGTCCATCTGTCCAAGGGAATGAGTTTCCGCAGGCCAGAATGGACTATAGTAACGACAGATGCTAGCCTTCTGGGCTGGGGTGCAGTCTGGAACTCCCTGAAGGCTCAGAGTTCGTGGACTCAGGAGGAGGCCCTCCTTCCGATAAACATTCTGGAACTAAGAGCGATATTCAATGCTCTTCAGGCTTGGCCTCAGCTAGCTGCGGTCAGGTTCATCAGATTTCGGACAATATCACGACTGTAGCCTATATCAACCATTAGGGGGGAACAAGGAGCCCCCTGGCAATGTTGGAGGTTTCAAAGATAATTCTATGTGCAGAGGTTCACTCTTGCCATCTCTCAGCTATCCATACCCCAGGAGTAGAGAACTGGGAGGCGGATTTTCTAAGTCGGCAGACTTTTCATCCGGGGGAGTGGGAGCTCCATCCGGAGGTATTTGCCCAGTTGATCAAACTTTGGGGCAAACCAGAACTGGATCTCATGGCGTCTCGTCAGAACGCCAAGCTTCCTCATTACGGGGTCCAGGTCCAGGGTTCCCAAGGCAGCGCTGATAGATGCTCTAGCAGCGCCCTGGTCCTTCAGCCTGGCTTATGTGTTTCCACTGTTTCCTCTGCTCCCTCGTCTGATTGCCAAGATCAAGCAGGAGAGAGCTTCGGTGATCTTGATAGCCCCTGTGTGGCCACGCAGGACTTGGTATGCAGATCTGGTGGACATGTCATCCTTTCCACCACTGACTCTGCCGCTAAGGCAGGACCTTCTACTTCAAGGTCCCTTCAAACATCCAAATCTAATTTCTCAACGTCTGACTGCTTGGAGATTGAACGCTTGATTCTATCAAAGCGTGGTTTTTTCCGAATCGGTCATTGATACCTTAATTCAGGCTCGAAAGCCTGTCACCAGGAAAATCTATCATAAGATATTGTGTAAATATCTTCATTGGTGTGAATCCAAGGGTTACTCATGGAGTAAGATCAGGATTCCTAGGATATTTTCTTTTCTCCAAGAAGGATTGGAGAAGGGTTTGTCAGCTAGTTCCTTAAAGGGACAGATTTCTACTCTGTCTATTCTTTTGCACAAACGTCTGGCTGAGGTTCCAGACGTTCAGGCGTTTTGTCAGGCTTTAGTTAGAATCAAGCCTGTGTTTAAACCTGTTGCTCCGCCATGGAGTTTAAATTTAGTTCTTAAAGTTCTTCAAGGGGTTCCGTTTGAACCTTTGCATTCCATAGATATTAAGCTTTTATCTTGGAAAGTTCTGTTTTTAGTAGCTATCTCCTCGGCTCGAAGAGTTTCGGAGTTATCTGCTTTACAATGTGATTCCCCTTATCTGATTTTCCATGCAGATAAGGTAGTGTTACGTACCAAACCTGGGTTTCTTCCTAAGGTGGTATCTAATAAGAATATCAATCAGGAGATTGTTGTTCCTTCACTATGTCCTAATCCTTCTTCAAAGAAGGAACGTCTATTACACAATCTTGATGTGGTTCGTGCTTTAAAGTTTTATTTACAAGCTACGAAGGATTTTCGTCAAACATCTGCTTTGTTTGTTGTCTACTCTGGACAGAGGAGAGGCCAAAAGGCTTCGGCAACTTCTCTTTCTTTTTGGCTAAGAAGTATAATACGCTTAGCTTATGAGACTGCTGGCCAGCAGCCTCCTGAAATAATTACAGCTCATTCTACTAGAGCAGTAGCTTCCACATGGGCTTTTAAACATGAGGCCTCTGTTGAACAGATTTGTAAGGCGGCGGCTTGGTCTTCGCTTCATACCTTTTCTAAATTCTATAAATTTGATACTTTTGCTTCTTCGGAGGCTATTTTTGGGAGAAAGGTCTTACAGGCAGTGGTGCCTTCCGTTTAAGTTCCTGCCTTGTCCCTCCCTTCATCCGTGTCCTAAAGCTTTGGTATTGGTATCCCACAAGTAATGGATGAACCCGTGGACTGGATACACCTTTACAAGAGAAAACAAAATTTATGCTTACCTGATAAATTTATTTCTCTTGTGGTGTATCCAGTCCACGGCCCGCCATTTTAAGGCAGGTGTTTTTTTTTGTTTGTTTTTTAAACTACAGTCACCATTGCACCCTATAGTTTCTCCTTTTTTTCTTGCTTGTCTTCGGTCGAATGACTGGAGGTGGCAGTTAGGGGAGTAGCTATATAGACAGCTCTGCTGTGGGTGTCCTCTTGCAGCTTCCTGTTAGGAAGGAGAATATCCCACAAGTAATGGATGAACCCGTGGACTGGATATACCACAAGAGAAATACATTTATCAGGTAAGCATAAATTTTGTTTTTTGCTATAGCGAAAACTCCTTTAGAATTTTCATTTTTGCGCTACTCGGGTTGTGCTGGTATTATAAGTTGAACGTAAACAGTTTTTTCTCCAGCGGTAACCCGACTTGCGCAAAAATTCGAAATTCACGTTCACCCATTCCCCCATAAAAGTTAATGGAGAATAAAAAAAAAAAAAACCCTAAAACCCCTATCTCTCGTGCAAACACCATTACATATTCTCAATAGCTCTAACCCGACATGAAATTCGGAATAAATTATTTTATTAATATTACTTAGGGGTGCAGGCAAACAACCAAATAATTACCAAAATAAAATATTGCCGCACAACCGCTTCTATATTATCAAAACATTTTAAATGGCCATATTGTGTGACTAAGATCCCAATTTTAAAATATGAGCTTAGGTGATTTTTTGCAATATTTAGAATGTTTTGATAATATAGAAGTGGATATGCAGCAATATTTTATTTTGATATATATACAGAATGATATATGGAGGAATATCTATTTAGAAATACATAGAACATATTCCGCTATGTGCAGAATATTGGAATGTGAAATATTTACAGTAAATGTATGTATCTCAATGTTAAAGCCCTTCAGCAGCTTTTTTTTTTCTTTCTAACACCCTAGATCTCATATCTTTGAGGCCCTTATAACTTTTGTGTGCAATATTTTTTAGAATAATTTTTATTGTTAATATGAGTGTAACTGTACTTTGTAATGTATTTATGAAGTGTTTTGTGCAACTTTTTAATTTTGCAAAACAGTTAACCACAGCTCTGAAATCATGGTAAGGGACTAAGGGTTCTTAAGTAAATCAATATTGCGCTAGCGAAATTGCGATTTCGCTCCACTTGTGATATCAACGCAATTTAAACGGCGTGCAAATGATCACGAAAACCCTAGCGTAATAGTCTCCGCGTCCATTGTAATCTAGCCCATAGTGTTTAATGTCCCTTTAAGGCATAAATTACTCTGTGATCTGTGTATCTCACTTATGGCCCAATGTTCTAAACATTGTCACTACTGCGCAATGCTATAAAATTATCCACATTGCAATCAAAATTGCCGGTAAAATGTTCTAAAGGGATTAAATCAGTGCTTAAAGGTAGTCAAAAGGTGTTTTACTACACTGTGGGAAGCAATGCTTCTTTGACACTGGCAGAATGTTACAAGCAGATCACCATCAACAGTGAAGGTGTAATGTAAATGATCTCTTTAGATTGTATTGAATAGCAAAACAGTTTACGTGTGCCAAACAAAGCTCAATCTCTTTTGTTACAATACAATAATGAAACTAGTACATGAATAATAAACCTATATGAGCTGAGGACTGTAGGTATATTATATGTGTTTTGTTGTTTGAAAAGATAGATAACCCCTTTTTTTACCCATTCCCCAGTTTTGCATAACCAACACAGTTATAATAATACACTTTTTACCTCTGTGATTACCTTGTATCTAAGCCTCTGCAAACTGCCCCTTTATTTCAGTTCTTTTGACAGACTTGCATTTTAGCCAATCAGTGCTGACTCCTAGGTAACTCCACGTACGTGAGCACAATGCTATCTATCAGACACACATGAACTAACACCCTCTAATGGTGAAAAACTGTCAAAATGCATTTAGATAAGAGGCGACCTTCAAGGTCTAAGCAATTAGCATATGAGCCTACCTAGGTTTAGCTTTCAACTAAGAATACCAAGAGAACAAAGCAAAATTGGTTATAAAATTGAAAAGTTGTTTAAAATTACATGAAAGTTTATTTTGGACTTGACTGTCCCTTTAAAGCAAGTTCACAAATAAAAAACACATTTTTAACTTTTGTCGTACAAAAACCAAAACAAGTTTATCTGCGACTCCTATCTCCTCCTATCCTCTAAGAACACTCAGGAGGTATACCGTTTTTCTCTCACACAAGGTTGTATATAGTAGCAAAGAAAAAAGGGTTGTGTTGAGTGGCGCTTTGGTGGGAGCTGCAGCTCGTTTTCGTGTACTGTGTATGTATTTTCTTGTATCAAATTTTATAGTTGTGGCCACATTTTTTACGCATATTCTGAGAATTATTTTATTTGTCATATACACTTCTTTGGTTTTACGTATTTCATAATAATTAAATATTCTTTTCTATACATCTGATTTGTTACTATCTGATTATTGCCAATTAACATCCTCCAGCTCCCACCAGAGCGCCACTCAACACAACCCTTTTTTCTTTAACTTTTGTTGTGTTCTTTTCTTTTTACGAAGATTTCATGTACACGTTATTAATATCCCATAGAAGACAGTAGCCGCGTCATTGTCGTTTTACAATGACCAATGTTTTTTCTCCAACATAGGTGTGTCCGGTCCACGGCGTCATCCTTACTTGTGGGATATTCTCTTCCCCAACAGGAAATGGCAAAGAGCCCAGCAAAGCTGGTCACATGATCCCTCCTAGGCTCCGCCTACCCCAGTCATTCTCTTTGCCGTTGTACAGGCAACATCTCCACGGAGATGGCTTAGAGTTTTTTAGTGTTTAACTGTAGTTTTTATTATTCAATCAAGAGTTTGTTATTTTAAAATAGTGCTGGTATGTACTATTTACTCAGAAACAGAAAAGAGATGAAGATTTCTGTTTGTATGAGGAAAATGATTTTAGCAACCGTTACTAAAATCCATGGCTGTTCCACACAGGACTGTTGAGAGGAATTAACTTCAGTTGGGGGAACAGTGAGCAGTCTCTTGCTGCTTGAGGTATGACACATTCTAACAAGACGATGTAATGCTGGAAGCTGTCATTTTCCCTATGGGATCCGGTAAGCCATGTTTATTAAGATAGTAAATAAGGGCTTCACAAGGGCTTATTAAGACTGTAGACTTTTTCTGGGCTAAATCGATTCATTATTAACACATATTTAGCCTTGAGGAATCATTTAATCTGGGTATTTTGATAAGATTATATCGGCAGGCACTTTTTTAGACACCTTATTCTTTAGGGGCTTTCCCAAATCATAGGCAGAGCCTCATTTTCGCGCCGGTGTTGCGCACTTGTTTTTGAGAGGCATGACATGCAGTCGCATGTGTGAGGAGCTCTGATACATAGAAAAGACTTTCTGAAGGCGTCATTTGGTATCGTATTCCCCTTTGGGCTTGGTTGGGTCTCAGCAAAGCAGATACCAGGGACTGTAAAGGGGTTAAAGTTAAAAACGGCTCCGGTTCCGTTATTTTAAGGGTTAAAGCTTCCAAATTTGGTGTGCAATACTTTTAAGGCTTTAAGACACTGTGGTGAAATTTTGGTGAATTTTGAACAATTCCTTCATATTTTTTCGCAATTGCAGTAATAAAGTGTGTTCAGTTTAAAATTTAAAGTGACAGTAACGGTTTTATTGTAAAACGTTTTTTGTACTTTGTTATCAAGTTTATGCCTGTTTAACATGTCTGAACTACCAGATAGACTGTGTTCTGAATGTGGGGAAGCCAGAGTTCCTTCTCATTTAAATAAATGTGTTTTATGTGACAATGACAATGATGCCCAAGATGATTCCTCAAGTGAGGGGAGTAAGCATGGTACTGCATCATTCCCTCCTTCGTCTACACGAGTCTTGCCCACTCAGGAGGCCCCTAGTACATCTAGCGCGCCAATACTCCTTACTATGCAACAATTAACGGCTGTAATGGATAATTCTGTCAAAAACATTTTAGCCAAAATGCACACTTATCAGCGTAAGCGCGACTGCTCTGTTTTAGATACTGAAGAGCATGACGACGCTGATAATAATGGTTCTGAAGGGCCCCTAAACCAGTCTGATGGGGCCAGGGAGGTTTTGTCTGAGGGAGAAATTACAGATTCAGGGAACATTTCTCAACAAGCTGAACCTGATGTGATTACGTTTAAATTTAAGTTGGAACATCTCCGCGCTCTGCTTAAGGAGGTATTATCCACTCTGGATGATTGTGACAATTTGGTCATCCCAGAGAAGCTATGTAAAATGGACAAGTTCCTAGAGGTCCCGGGGCTCCCAGAAGCTTTTCCTATACCCAAGCGGGTGGCGGACATTGTAAATAAAGAATGGGAAAGGCCCGGTATTCCTTTCGTCCCTCCCCCCATATTTAAAAAATTGTTTCCTATGGTCGACCCCAGAAAGGACTTATGGCAGACAGTCCCCAAGGTCGAGGGAGCGGTTTCCACTTTAAACAAACGCACCACTATACCCATAGAAGATAGTTGTGCTTTCAAAGATCCTATGGATAAAAAATTAGAAGGTTTACTTAAAAAGATGTTTGTTCAGCAGGGTTACCTTCTACAACCAATTTCATGCATTGTCCCTGTCGCTACAGCCGCATGTTTCTGGTTCGATGAGCTGGTAAAGGCGGTCGATAGTGATTCTCCTCCTTATGAGGAGATTATGGACAGAATCAATGCTCTCAAATTGGCTAATTCTTTCACCCTAGACGCCACTTTGCAATTGGCTAGGTTAGCGGCTAAGAATTCTGGGTTTGCTATTGTGGCGCGCAGAGCGCTTTGGTTGAAATCTTGGTCAGCTGATGCGTCTTCCAAGAACAAGCTACTTAACATTCCTTTCAAGGGGAAAACGCTGTTTGGCCCTGACTTGAAAGAGATTATCTCTGATATCACTGGGGGTAAGGGCCATGCCCTTCCTCAGGATCGGCCTTTCAAGGCCAAAAATAAACCTAATTTTCGTCCCTTTCGTAGAAACGGACCAGCCCAAAGTGCTACGTCCTCTAAGCAAGAGGGTAATACTTCTCAAGCCAAGCAAGCTTGGAGACCAATGCAAGGCTGGAACAAGGGAAAGCAGGCCAAGAAACCTGCCACTGCTACCAAGACAGCATGAAATGTTGGCCCCCGATCCGGGACCGGATCTGGTGGGGGGCAGACTCTCTCTCTTCGCTCAGGCTTGGGCAAGAGATGTTCTGGATCCTTGGACACTAGAAATAGTCTCCCAAGGTTATCTTCTGGAATTCAAGGGGCTTCCCCCAAGGGGGAGGTTCCACAGGTCTCAGTTGTCTTCAGACCACATAAAAAGACAGGCATTCTTACATTGTGTAGAAGACCTGTTAACAATGGGAGTGATTCATCCTGTTCCATTGGGAGAACAAGGGATGGGGTTCTACTCCAATCTGTTCATAGTTCCCAAAAAAGAGGGAACGTTCAGACCAATCTTAGATCTCAAGATCTTAAACAAGTTTCTCAAGGTTCCATCGTTCAAGATGGAAACCATTCGAACAATTCTTCCTTCCATCCAGGAAGGTCAATTCATGACCACGGTGGATTTAAAGGATGCGTATCTACATATTCCTATCCACAAGGAACATCATCGGTTCCTAAGGTTCGCATTCCTGGACAAGCATTACCAGTTCGTGGCGCTTCCTTTCGGATTAGCCACTGCTCCAAGGATTTTCACAAAGGTACTAGGGTCCCTTCTAGCTGTGCTAAGACCAAGGGGCATTGCTGTAGTACCTTACTTGGACGACATTCTGATTCAAGCGTCGTCCCTTCCTCAAGCAAAGGCTCACACGGACATCGTCCTGGCCTTTCTCAGATCTCACGGATGGAAAGTGAACGTGGAAAAGAGTTCTCTATCTCCGTCGACAAGGGTTCCCTTCTTGGGAACAATAATAGACTCCTTAGAAATGAGGTTTTTTCTGACAGAGGCCAGAAAAACAAGACTTCTAGACTCTTGTCGGATACTTCATTCCGTTCCTCTTCCTTCCATAGCGCAGTGCATGGAAGTGATAGGTTTGATGGTAGCGGCAATGGACATAGTTCCTTTTGCGCGCATTCATCTAAGACCATTACAACTGTGCATGCTCAGTCAGTGGAATGGGGACTATACAGACTTGTCTCCGAGGATACAAGTAAATCAGAGGACCAGAGACTCACTCCGTTGGTGGCTGTCCCTGGACAACCTGTCACAAGGGATGACCTTCCGCAGACCAGAGTGGGTCATTGTCACGACCGACGCCAGTCTGATGGGCTGGGGCGCGGTCTGGGGATCCCTGAAAGCTCAGGGTCTTTGGTCTCGGGAAGAATCTCTTCTACCGATAAATATTCTGGAACTGAGAGCGATATTCAATGCTCTCAAGGCTTGGCCTCAGCTAGCGAGGGCCAAGTTCATACGGTTTCAATCAGACAACATGACAACTGTTGCGTACATCAACCATCAGGGGGGAACAAGGAGTTCCCTGGCGATGGAAGAAGTGACCAAAATCATTCAATGGGCGGAGTCTCACTCCTGCCACCTGTCTGCAATCCACATCCCAGGAGTGGAAAATTGGGAAGCGGATTTTCTGAGTCGTCAGACATTGCATCCGGGGGAGTGGGAACTCCATCCGGAAATCTTGGTCCAAATCACTCAACTGTGGGGCATTCCAGACATGGATCTGATGGCCTCTCGTCAGAACTTCAAAGTTCCTTGCTACGGGTCCAGATCCAGGGATCCCAAGGCGGCTCTAGTGGATGCACTAGTAGCACCTTGGACCTTCAAACTAGCTTATGTATTCCCGCCGTTTCCTCTCATCCCCAGGCTGGTAGCCAGGATCAATCAGGAGAGGGCGTCGGTGATCTTGATAGCTCCTGCGTGGCCACGCAGGACTTGGTATGCAGATCTGGTGAATATGTCATCGGCTCCACCATGGAAGCTACCTTTGAGACGAGACCTTCTTGTTCAAGGTCCGTTCGAACATCCGAATCTGGTCTCACTCCAGCTGACTGCTTGGAGATTGAACGCTTGATCTTATCGAAGCGAGGGTTCTCAGATTCTGTTATCGATACTCTTGTTCAGGCCAGAAAGCCTGTAACTAGAAAGATTTACCACAAAATTTGGAAAAAATATATCTGTTGGTGTGAATCTAAAGGATTCCCTTGGGACAAGGTTAAGATTCCTAAGATTCTATCCTTCCTTCAAGAAGGATTGGAAAAAGGATTATCTGCAAGTTCCCTGAAGGGACAGATTTCTGCCTTGTCTGTGTTACTTCACAAAAAGCTGGCAGCTGTGCCAGATGTTCAAGCCTTTGTTCAGGCTCTGGTTAGAATCAAGCCTGTTTACAAACCTTTGACTCCTCCTTGGAGTCTCAACTTAGTTCTTTCAGTTCTTCAGGGGGTTCCGTTTGAACCCTTACATTCCGTTGATATTAAGTTATTATCTTGGAAAGTTTTGTTTTTGGTTGCAATTTCTTCTGCTAGAAGAGTTTCAGAATTATCTGCTCTGCAGTGTTCTCCTCCTTATCTGGTGTTCCATGCAGATAAGGTGGTTTTACGTACTAAACCTGGTTTTCTTCCAAAAGTTGTTTCTAACGAAAACATTAACCAGGAGATTATCGTACCTTCTCTGTGCCCGAAACCAGTTTCAAAGAAGGAACGTTTGTTGCACAATTTGGATGTTGTTCGCGCTCTAAAATTCTATTTAGACGCTACAAAGGATTTTAGACAAACATCTTCCTTGTTTGTTGTTTATTCCGGTAAAAGGAGAGGTCAAAAAGCAACTTCTACCTCTCTCTCTTTTTGGATTAAAAGCATCATCAGATTGGCTTACGAGACTGCCGGACGGCAGCCTCCCGAAAGAATCACAGCTCATTCCACTAGGGCTGTGGCTTCCACATGGGCCTTCAAGAACGAGGCTTCTGTTGATCAGATATGTAGGGCAGCGACTTGGTCTTCACTGCACACTTTTACCAAATTTTACAAGTTTGATACTTTTGCTTCTTCTGAGGCTATTTTTGGGAGAAAGGTTTTGCAAGCCGTGGTGCCTTCCATCTAGGTGACCTGATTTGCTCCCTCCCATCATCCGTGTCCTAAAGCTTTGGTATTGGTTCCCACAAGTAAGGATGACGCCGTGGACCGGACACACCTATGTTGGAGAAAACAGAATTTATGTTTACCTGATAAATTACTTTCTCCAACGGTGTGTCCGGTCCACGGCCCGCCCTGGTTTTTTAATCAGGTCTGATAATTTATTTTCTTTAACTACAGTCACCACGGTATCATATGGTTTCTCCTATGCAAATATTCCTCCTTAACGTCGGTCGAATGACTGGGGTAGGCGGAGCCTAGGAGGGATCATGTGACCAGCTTTGCTGGGCTCTTTGCCATTTCCTGTTGGGGAAGAGAATATCCCACAAGTAAGGATGACGCCGTGGACCGGACACACCGTTGGAGAAAGTAATTTATCAGGTAAACATAAATTCTGTTTTTCAAATAGACGGCTTTTTTACCATTGTATTTTTTTAGGCACTATAAGTTCACATTGCAATATACATGTTTTAATTCAAATATCGCAACTGCTCTGTACCAAACGTGTTATTTTTTTAAAACACATTTGGTATACTGCAATAGCAATATAAGAAATGAATCAAAGTAAGTTTACCCAGTACTGAATGAGTTTATTTCTAATATTGCGGCCTCACTGCAACAGCCATGTTATTAATAAAGAAAATGTTTGATACAGCGTGGTCACCATATTAGAACAAAAACACATTAAGTATGAACTTATAGCAGCTAATAAAGTACAATGTTAAAACAGCCATATATCCCTAAAAACATGTTTTATTTAGGGTAAAGTTAAAAAAATGCACTGCTGTAACAAAAAAAAAAAAAAGCCGATCTTACTGTCTTCTATGGGATATTAATATCCCACACCAGAGGCCTATTATGGCCCATGCCTATGTTGGCAGATTGGGAAAGATGGGGGCGGCACATTTTCATGCTCTGCCAGCCAACCATAGATGTCACCCAATTGCCCACATTGGCTACCAGTAGCCATTGCTCATCCACTTAATCCCTAGTGCAGAGTAATATGGTAGCAGTACTGTTTGGTGGTAGCCTCAGCTACACTTCCCTGTCACTCAGCCAGACCCTGAACATTTGTTGTTTGGCCTAAAAAGGATCCAGCCGCACCAGGCTAAATTATAGGTGCTGCTGGATCCTATTTAGGCCAAGTGGCTAGGCGCTACAAGACCAAGGAGGGTAAGATATTTATACCCAAGCAGTATAAAACAGGTACAGTAATGGCAGCGTTTAACAGTTAGTATATTAGATTGTGAAAAAGCACCAAAGGAGGCTTGGCAAGAGAGAGGCTTGACATGGAAGTATAGTTATGGTTACTACCCAAACAATACAGTATCCGCCATCTTATTCTGCATCAGGGATCAAGCAGATGTGCATCAGGACGATCACACAGAGCATAGCACGCACCCTCTCAGGCATGGCAGCCAGGAGTCTCCCCTCTCTGGATATAGCAGCACTAGTAGACGTGAATGGGACTGCAGCAGTTAATCCGCCAGTGGTTGATGAATCTGACTCCTTCAGGTGCGGTCCTGTGTAGTTGAATTGCCCAGATGATGTGATGATATTCAGTGGTGTATTTAGGTTTTGTGCTGCCTTGGCACTCAAAATTCTGCTACCCTCCCTGGTATTAACCCATTTTTAGGCATAATATTTTTCGGTCACTGCTTTTTTTTTCATGGCATTTCCAAAGTAAATTAGAGGAGGGGAGGGAGAGAAGAAGGGGGAGATGGCAGATAGGGGAGATAAGTGAAAACGAAGAGGGAGTGAGGGAGATTGAGGGATACATTTGGGTAGAATAAACTGTGGCACATAAATTTGTAAGACAGGTCCTTAATAATGAAAGGTTGCATATTGTGTTACACAGTCTCTCCCTACAGGAGGTCACCTTTATTTATCCAGGGCACCCCTGTAGGGAGAGACTGTGTGCATAATGTTAACTCATAATGTGTATATGTGTATGTATATATATATATATATATATATATGCCGGAAGAAGCCCATAATTCAAAGGGTGAAAACCCGCGTAGCTGTTTGGCGCACTCAGAGGTCTTTACAGCTGGAGACCTCCAGATATGCTTTTTGGGAACCCAAGAGAGTGTTGGATTGCTTCCAGTGAACTGTTTAGTGGCCATAGCCATTGTCCAGTTGGATATATCGCCCTTCAAGTTATGGAAACATCCAGGGACAGATGACAAAGGGGCGTGGTTTCCACTTGTGAGCCCTGAGATGGCTGCTACGTCTTATGAGACGATTCGGGAGAAACAAGGACTGTGACGGTCTCAATGTATACCGGGACTGATACAGTTACTATGGAAACATAGAGCTATATTTCTCAAAACTGAAACCCTGACACTGTTCAGCAAAGATGTACTACATGATTTATTATTTATTATGTGTTTTATAAGGTTCACCTCCCACCTTGTAAAAACTGCACAGGTGTGTACTTAAAGCAGGTGTTCACCAATACCTTGGTGATCCCCTGAAAATTAGAGAGTAATTTGACCCCTTAATAAAAAGAGGGTAATCCTGTCTTTTACATGAGGGGTCGCACATCCCTGTAAGATGTAGATGGTCGCCATTAAAGTAGCAATAATCTTCAGCACACTTAACGTGTGCTTAAAATAAATAAATTGATTGACTTTTATATGTTATATTGAAAAACATACAAGTGTATATAATTCTTAATTTTGATGATGTGAGATGGCAAAATAATGTGAAATGTGAAGCCATAAGCTGTTTATTGGAGCAGTTACCTATCATGAAAGCTATAGAAAAGTTACTCAGCAAATTTGGGGTATTTTGTAGCTATTTAAACTGCTGATAAATAATATATATATAATTATCTACTAAAAGGGACATGAAAATAAAACCTTTTCTTTAATGATTCAGATAGAGAATACAATTTTAAACAACTTTCTAATTTACATCTGCTGTCAGATTTGTTTTATTCTCTTGGTATTCTTTGTTGAGGGAGCACCAATGCACTACTGGGAGCTAGCTGAATATGGGTTGAGCCAATGACAAGAGGCATTTATGTGCAACCACCAATTAGCAGCAAGCTTCCAGAAGTGCATTGATGCTACTGAGCCTACCCAGGTATGTTTTTTTTTTTTTTAAAAAAAGGATACCATGAGAATTAAGTAAATTGGATATTAGAAGTAAATTGTAAAGTTTTTTTAAATTTTCATGCTCTATCTGAATCATCAAATTTAATTTTGGCTTTACTGCCCCTTTAATATTGCATGCTCTATCTGAATTATAAAATGTACTGTCACTTTAATGAGTTCCCAATGACTTATACAAGCTGCTGAAGAGTATTATGTGTGGGAAATTGCTCCTTTAAAGGGCCATTATACCCAAATGTTTAAACACTTTAAAGTGATGCAGCATGGCTGTAAAAAGCTGACTAGAAAATATCACCTGAACATCTCTATGTAAAAAAAGGAAGCTATTTTACCTCAAAAGTAGTCACACCCCATTGCAAAGGACTTTAAGCAGAAAATCAGTATATCTGTCCCGGGACAGACAAGGGAGCGGGCTTCATGCACACTCATCTTATTTCCCTATTCAGTTTAATTAAGGAAGTCTACTATAAAATCTCATGAGAGTTAAGTGAATTTTCATGAGATCACAGTAAAAGAGTTCATGATCTCAGCACTGCTGATGCCGATCTGCTGAAAGATAACTTTTTTTTACAAAATACTCTGGTGAGCTGAGGAAGTTGAGGTAAAATATCTTCCTTTTTTACAAAGAGATTCTCAGGTGATATATTCCTATAAGCTGTTTATAGTTATACTGCATCACTTTCAAGTGATTTAGCATATGAGTATTATGTCCCTTTAAGTAAAGTAAAGTAAGTAAAGTCTCTTTATTTTTTAACAATTCCCTATTCCTCTTTTTCTCATGTCTTACCCCCATTGTCCACTGATTAAACTTTTTAAAGGGGCATTTATAAGGCCCAATGAAAAGATCACACATATGTTTACTAAATCTTTTTTATTAGGATTCATAGATTTCAGGATTAAATGTTGAATGATGCCATCTTCATTGCCAAAGTGGGCCGATGACCTAACAGTGTAAAAAATAAACACAATGAGTTTAGAAAAAAACAAATAAGATACAGACATGCTGTTTTATAGGTGTTAAATTCCATCTTTTGTTATTCAGATTATCATTTATTTAAAGGACCACTAAATACAGTTTAATTGAATTATCACCGAATACACAGTAAAAAGTCAATACAATAGCACTTACTTTGAATTTGAAATGAGCAGTAGAATATTTTCTTTCAAATGTAAAAGTTATTCCGATTTCCCCTCACCATGCATCATTTGACAGCCATCAGCCAGTCACAAAATGCATATAGATATATACTGTGCATTTTCCCACATGTACATATGAAAAGATTGTGCCCATTTTGATAATGGAAGAATATTGGAAAGTTTTTTTTGTTGTTTTTTTAATTGCATGCTTTATTTAAATTATAAAACTTTAATTTCAACATTAGTGGCTCTTTAAAGTTCCAACATATTTTATAACAAATGGTGTAGTAGTTACACAAGATTGTGATTAAAAAACAAAGAAATATTGAAAAATGGGTTTGAAGAACAGTGCACGAAAAATGTTACTAGTAGCATGATTCAGGGTTTTATTTCTTACATAGGCCCTGATATTCAAAACCTCTCTGCTAAGGTGAGATTATCTAAAATGATCCTCCAGCACTGCGAGATCCCTAGTGAAATTTTTAAAAGGCAGATTTTGCTTTACTTCTCCAAGGGGGGAGCGGGAACTCATGGGAATGGAGTTCCTGCACTATTTTTACAGGAGGAACTAAGTTCCCTATGAACAGAGAACAGAAACACTTCAGTTAACACTGCTGCTGCTGGTGGGAGGAGCTGGAGCACAATGTAATTAGAGGGATAGTGAGATCCTCTAGTAATGGGCAGTAGCACTTCCTACAATACACTAAATGCAAGCCTGTCAGCGGTCCTGCTGTATGATCACCCCGCACTGTGTGTAACACATGGTGCTTACACTTCTGTATGGTTTGCTCTGGGGTTATTTAGCTCCCCTCAGCCGAAATAGGACTATTGCACCTTAAGTGGGTGAGACTCTGTGACAGAGAAGGATTCTCAGACCCAAAGGCAACCATTTAACCCTTTATTGAATTTAATTTGCTTTTATTAACGGAAGTGTATAGATTATATGCATACAAATACAGTGTGTGTGTGTATATATATATATATATATATATATATATATATATATATATATATATATATATATATAGAAAAAACAAGGAGTGGCTCGCTGCACAGCGCTAATCAGATGTTCCAAAAATTAAGAGTAAAAGACCTAAGATGTGATAGTACCGTGATATAACCTTTTACAATTACACACAGTAATTAATCTGACCGTTCTAAACTAGTAAGCGGTCACTACTGTAATAGAGCAATCCATTGTGGGTTTGTACATAAAACGGAAAAATCAAGTTACTGGGGTTAATATATTATGTAGTACCTTTTCAATATTAAATGCTCATACTGGTGCAAACAAAAGAAGGTACTGCTTATATTGGTTAAAGGGCTTGTGTGATTCTATAAAGAATTATGTTGTTTATAAAAATGTATGTTTGTAAAATGTGCTTACATCGATTAATGTGAACAGTACTGGCAGTATCAATTGAGTTAAAGAACTGCTATAGATGGACACAATGTAAAGTAAGTAACAACATAAAACAGAAATGAAACCAAAGGTATACGAAAAAAATGTAGCAATGTGGCTAAAGGTCTTCTTAGCACTGAGTTCAAAGACTACTATAATACAATAATACAGTCTTATACAGGATCTGCAGTACAGATATTTAGTCCAGACTTGTAATACTTCTAGACAGTGAACGACAATCCTTGTAGGGGCTCACAGCCTACTTACTTTCGTAGACCTCAATCACATGAGGTAAGATACAGGTATAGTCGACGGTAGTCTGCTCCACCGTTCCCCAGATGGTTTGCCTCAATTCCCGTGTGAAATCCCAAAAGGTTGTGGCCTTCTATGGGTTTGCGAGGCTCCGTGGGATGTTCGTGACCTGTTCGCCTCCCCAGACTTATCTCCCTTCACCGGGAGAGATGGTGACCTTCCTCTTAAGGTTCCGGTGTCAATTATTAGATGTTAGTCAGTGATTGCTTGGTCGGAACATAATATGTGGCTAAGCAACAGTCATAGTTGTTTTTTGAAAAACAGGCGCAGAGAGAACTGTGACATAATTCTTTATAGAATCACACAAGCCCTTTAACCAATATAAGCAGTACCTTCTTTTGTTTGCACCAGTATGAGCATTTAATATTGAAAAGGTACTACATAATATATTAACCCCAGTAACTTGATTTTTCCGTTTTATGTACAAACCCACAATGGATTGCTCTATTACAGTAGTGACCGCTTACTAGTTTAGAACGGTCAGATTAATTACTGTGTGTAATTGTAAAAGGTTATATCACGGTACTATCACATCTTAGGTCTTTTACTCTTAATTTTTGGAACATCTGATTAGCGCTGTGCAGCGAGCCACTCCTTGTTTTTTCTTTAATTAATTCAGTGTGATTACACGTAAGGGTAGTGTGAACACACCTATAGGCCCACTCCAGCAGCTTTTCATCTATAAGTGTTTGCTTTAGCGCCTCCAGTGTGACCTAAACCTAGGTTTAGTTCACATCAAAGAAAATCCTTTTTTTTTACACAAACATCTCGTATATATATATATATATATATATATATATATATATATATATATATAAAAATATAAAACTATTAATTGTGATGGTGGGGTGGAAGTCTTGGTGAGTTCCCACACTTTTTTTTGTAGGACTTGACCCCTGACTGTATTACTGTATGTGAAGGAGAGACAAGCCCAGTGCAATATAGCACTGCATGAAATGAGAGTTCTGCTGCATTTACACTTTGTGCTTTCTATGTTATATCACTTTACACTTAAGATTAAATTTTATTATATTTAAACTTTGCACTTTCTATTTTGTATTTTAATTTGTGTACAGTAGTGTATTTAGTGATTTTACAAATTCTGATTATAGAGCAGATTTCACAGAGGCAAAACTCAGTGAATTTTCTAAGAAAAGGGGAGGAACCCGGAAATCCCAGAGATATGCCTTCCATAGAAAGTAATGAAGCTCTCTGGGATACAAAAGTTCACATGGGAGAGAGAAGGTAACTGGAGAAACCCTGAGGCTGATATAAAGGCTCCGTTTGCATCAATTCCAAATAAAACTGAAATATTTTAGCTTGCTTTTGTCTATATTTTAGTATATATTACTTTTCTGTTAGTTAAAATAAGTGTATTGTGAATTTTGAGCAAACTTCACCTGAAGAGAGCTTCAGACATACCCTGGGAACTCCCCTGATCAGCTCAGGGAACTGCCCTCTGAATCCTACTTTCAGAAAGTGTCCATTTTAGTTTGCAATGCAGCAAATTCAAGGTGCAATGTAATCTGTATATATTGTAACAGAAATATACAAAGTATGATCCTAATATGTTAAAGTAACGCAGAAGTGTAACAAAACTCTCAAATCACGCAGTGCTATATTGCACTGGGCTTGTTTCACCTTCATATATAGAAATGAGAGAGATCTCGCAGTGCTGGAGAGTTCTGCACTTTTTCTTTTGAATATTCAGTGAGTTCAGCCCCTTTGAAGCCTGAACTGGAATTACTCTCCAAGCTGGAGAATCCTTTGAATATCAGGGCCATAAAGGGGCACATTAGTAAGGATACAACATTTAAAGGGACATTGTATAAAGATAATAAAATGCCATCATAAATTAATGCTCATTTATAATTATGTCGTTGTTTTTGGCAGATAACTTTTCCGAAAGTCAGCTGGTATTGTCTATATCTTTCCAGCTTGAAATCTATACGTCTTGAAAACAACACAAAATCATTATTTTTGTCATTAAAGGGACATAATACTCAGATGCTAAATCACTTGAAACTGATGCAGTATAACTGTAAAAAGCTGACAGGAAAATATCACCTGAGCATCTCTATATAAAAAAGTAAGATATTTTTCCTCACAATCTCCTCAGCTCAGCAGAGTAAGTTCGGTGTAAAAAGTTATACTCAGCTGCTCCCAGCTGAAGGTAAAAAAAATTAAAAATGAAGTAATGAGCAGCAGCCAATCAGCATCAGCAGTGCTGAGGTCATGAACTCTTTTACTGTGATCTCATGAGATTTGACTTGGCTCTCATGAGATTTCAGTGTAAACTTCCTTACACTGAATAGGGAAATAACATGAGAGTACACAAGGCTCATCCCTTCGGCTGTCCCGGGACAGACATACTGATATGCTGCTCAGAAGTCCTTTACAATGGGATGTGGCTACTGAGGAACTTTTGAGGTAAAATATCTTTCTTTTTTACATAGAGATGTTCAGGTGATATTTTCTAGTCAGCTTTTTACAGCTGTGCGGCATCACTTTCAAGTGTTTAAACATTTGGGTATTATGGCCCTTTAATAAAACACTCAAGCTAACTCCTGTGATTTCCAAGGAGTACATTTTGTGACCACCTATAGTGACCAATACCCCAGCATATGCAGTATTGTAAAAAACATTTTCCCCTGCTTGCGGGTGGATGATCTGCTCAAAGATACTGTCAAAAAGGGCATTAGATGCACCTACAAAAAGAGCCGCACTTTAGGCAGTATACTTTCACCCACTCAATTAAAACCGAAATATTCTTCAGAGAGTTCATGGTTACGCCATAGGGGTATGTTTAAGTGTGGACACTGTAGATGTAGACCCTGTGACTATGTACAAGTTTCAAACTCTTTTCACTCAGCAGTCACAGGCAAAAACTATGACATAAAGACATGCATGAATTGTACCCATACAGGTGTAATTTACTTGATAACATGCATCCAATGCAATATTCAATACACAGGACTCACATACAGAGACATTAATACTCGTATTAGAGAACATATTTCCTCCTTAGAGAGAGCTAAGTCTACCTCCCTGTTGGTGCAACATTTTGCTACTGTTCACAATGGCAAGTTGGACACCTTTAGATTGATCGCCATTGAGAAAGTAGTAACACCAAAAAGGGGTGGTGATCTTGAGAGCATTCTGGCTAAGCGTGAGGTGTTCTGGATATTCCATCTCAAAACCAGGACACCTCATGGCTTAAACTCCAGATACGATTTGATTACCTTTCTGGGAATAATTGTTGCACCGAGAGGTCTTTAGGTTCTGGGTACCCCCTCTGCACATTTTTCCATCCAACTGGGGTGCTATAACATTAGCAATAGTACTTTTTCATCTATATACCTCTCCAGATCAAACTTATCATATACTAACATATGTTCTATTATAATATGTATAATATGTATATAATTGTATATCTCGATGTTAGTAATGTTTTATAGATATTGCATATGCTTTTTTCATGTTTTTTCCGCGTATTACTTGTGTGCTGGGTATATGGATGGGTATTCCCACTAGATTTTCATGTGGTCCCATTCATGTATTTAACTACCCCCACCTGTTATCTACTATCTTGTCCTGGATTATCATCCATTACAATCCAGTATTGGTTTAGATTTAAGTGTATTGGCGAATATCTCTATCTTCATTTCCAACTGCATTCATGTATTTAACATATCTCTATTTATGTGGTAGTTACACTCTTTATTTTTGAGAGTTCCCGTGTACACTTGGATCTAGATATGCTCCAAATACACTGACTCCTGTATTTTGTCTTGTCGCATAGATTTTTTACATTTTTTGCATTTTTTACACTTATTTGCTAACGTTATGCACTTTAACTATGTACTTATGCATAATTTATTTATCTTTCTATGCTACCTTTTTTGGTGTATATAGATATTTCCTGTTTAATACTGCATTGTGACATTTATGGGTTAATGTTTGTGTGCATGTAGCTCAGTAGGCGTTTTTTCTCTTAATTGTCTCACCTATCAGGTACTGCGTTACCTGTTTAAACCACTGTTGTGCAAAGCAAAGCATACTATGACTACGGCCACCATGGCCGAAACATGTTAGCAGCTGTGCGTTGCCTACCTATGCTTTGGGATGCCTCCCAAATTTTAAAGATCTCCAAATAAAAGATTGGTTTTATTCTACAGCGGCTCCACACCTTCTTGTTTCCTTGTGCTGCTACCAGTTCCGGAACCGCTGTGCCCGCTTGGTCGGGTCTTTTCCAGTCAGCCCAGGTACCTTGCTCCTTTTCTGGTCTCCCCCCCCCCCCGCACATACGTCATCGTGGACGTTAGTGGAGCCTCACTTCCGGATTTCGGAGACGCACGGGGAGTGCGTATGCCGGGGACAAGCTGAATCAGCTGCCGAGTGTATCTCGGACGGCGGAGGATACAGATAAAGTCGGGCAGAGTAATTCAAAGAGCCTTGGTGTCCTCTTCGCATCTACTCGTATCAGCCTTCAAGGCATTTCTTCTTAGTTCTATGTTGAGGTAGGGGGGGAGCAAGGACAGTGCTTATGTATATTAATAGGTCCTGGTGAAGATAATCATTATCATTGGATTACTCTTGTTTTATCACAAACCATTGCAGTGTGCCTACTCTCTTCTAATTCAAGCCTTTAATCTTCTGACAAACAAAATGGCAGGATTAGCAATTACATCATAGGTTGAAGTGCCTGTTGATTGATCCCTTTTAACAGTGTATAGTGATGGTAATAGGTGACATGTTAAAGGGACATAAAAACATAATGTTTTCTTTCATGGTTCAGATAGAGGATATAATTTTAAACAACTTTCCAATTTACTTTAATTATCAAATTTGCTTCATTGCCATGGTATCCATTACTGAAGGAGCAGAAATGCACTACTGTGAGCTAGCTGAACACATCTGTAAGCCGACAATAAAGACTGTCAGTAGAGGCACATATGAAGGTAGAGAAATATTATCAGAGTGTGAAGTCCCAAAATATATAGCATATATCAGCAATTAACCTGTTCTCCAAAACCATAGAGATCTGTGTGCATGTCTAGTGCATATGTATTGGTGGTTTGGTTATTAAATTTGATAGCTTTAACCCCTTAACGACCGAGGACGTGCAGGGTACGTCCTCAAAAAAAAGGCAGTTAACGTCTGAGAACGTACCCTGCACGTCCTCGGTGTGGAAAGCAGCTGGAAGTGATCCTGCTCACTTCCAGCTGCTTTCCGGTTATTGCAGTGATGCCTCGATATGGAGGCATCTTAACCGTTTTAAGCCATCCGGTGCAGAGAGAGCCACTCTGTGGCCCTCTCTGCACCGGAGATCGGTGGCTTATTGCGGTGGTGGGTGGGAGGCGGGTGGCGGCCATCGATGGACCTTCGTGATGTGGAGGGGGGCGGGATCGTGGGCGGGGAGGCCAGGGGGCGCGCACTGACGTGCGCACGGGAGGGCGGGGGCGGGCGCGTGCACGGGGAGGGAGCGGGTGGGAACCGCTACACTACAGAAAAAGTTTGTAGGAAAATGAGGAAAAAAGAAATAAATAAAATAAAAAAAAAACATCAGTTAGGTGGTGGGTGTTGGGCTGTGGGGAGGGGGAAGCTACACTACAGAAAAACTGGGTAAAAAATAAAATAAAACATATTTTTTTGCAAACTGGGTACTGGCAGACAGCTGCCAGTACCCAAGATGGCCCCCAATAAGGCAGAGGGGAGGGTTATAGAGCGGTTTTGGGGGGGATCAGGGAGGTTGGGGGCTAAGGGGGGGATCCTACACAGTAGCATATGTAAATATGCTAAAAAAATATTTTAGTACTTTTATTTTAGTACTGGCAGACTTTCTGCCAGTACTTAAGATGGCGGGGACAATTGTGGGGTGGGGGAGGGAAGGGAGCTGTTTGGGAGGGATCAGGGGGTAGGATGTGTCAGGTGGGAGGCTGATCTCTACACTAAAGCTAAAATTAACCCTGCAAGCTCCCTACAAACTCCCTAATTAACCCCTTCACTGCTAGCCATAATACACGTGTGAGGCGCAGCAGCATTTAGCAGTCTTCTAATTACCAGAAAGCAACGCCAAAGTCATATATGTCTGCTATTTCTGAACAAAGGGGATCCCAGAGAAGCATTTACAACCATTTGTACCATAATTGCACAAACTGTTTGTAAATGTTTTCAGTGAGAAACCTAAAATTGTGAAAAATTTAACTTTTTTTTTTTAATTTGATCGCATTTGGCGGTAAAATGGTGGCATGAAATATACCAAAATGGGCCTAGATCAATACTTTGGGTTGTGTACTACACTATACTAAAGCTAAAATTAACCCTGCAAGCTCCCTAAAAGCTCCCTAATTAACCCCTTAACTGCTGGGCATAATACACGTGTGGTGCGCAGTGGCATTTAGCGACCTTCTAATTACCAAAAAGCAACGCCAAAGCTATATATGTCTGCTATTTCTGAACAAAGGGGATCCCAGAGAAGAATTTACAACCATTTATGCCATAATTGCACAAGCTGTTTGTAAATAATTTCAGTGAGACACCGAAAGTTTGTGAAAAAATTTGTGAAAAAGTGAACAATTTTTTGTATTTGATCGCATTTGGCGGGGGAATGGTGGAATGAAATATACCAAAATTGGCCTAGATCAATACTTTGGGATGTCTACTAAAAAAAAATATATACTTGTCAAGGGATATTCAGAGATTCCTGAAAGATATTAGTGTTCTAATGTAACTAGCGCTAATTTTGAAAAAAAAATGGTTTGGAAATAGCAAAGTGCTACTTGTATTTATGGCCCTATAACTTGCAAAAAAAGCAAAGAAGATGTAAACATTGGGTATTACTAAACTCAGGACAAAATTTAGAAACTATTTAGCATGGGTGTTTTTTGGTGGTTGTAGATATGTAACAGATTTTTGGGGTCAAAGTTAGAAAAAGTGTGTTTTTTTCCATTTTTCCTCATATTTTATATTTTTTTTTATAGTAAATTATAAGATATGATGAAAATAATGGTATCTTTAGAAAGTCCATTTAATGGCGAGAAAAATGGTATATAATATGTGTGGGTACAGTAAATGAGCAAGAGGAAAATTACAGCTAAACACAAACAACGCAAAAATGTAAAAATAGCCCTGGTCCCAAACAGACAGAAAATGGAAAAGTGCTGTGGTCATTAAGGGGTTAATTGATTAAGCAGATAGCGTTTGTATCTGTTGCTTCCAAATGTTAACCTATATTACAATGTGTAATTTCAGTGTGCTTTGGCCATGTTCAAAGTATTCCATTCTGAATATTTTTGGGGGTGCTCAGGAATTTAAAAAATGTTGTCCTGAGTTAAATCAAGATCATTTAGTTGTGGAATTTGAGATTTAAAAATTTACCCCATTAACTATTAGAAAGTATTGAGAATTTGAATTGTGATTAGCCAGACAAGGCTGGCACATGTTAAAGGGACATAAAACCCAACATTGTTCTTTCATGATTTAGAAAGAGCATGCAATTTTAAGCAACTTTCTAATTTACTTCTTTTATCTAATTTGTTTTATCTGGATATTCTTTGCTGAAAATCATATCTAGATAGGCTCAGTAGATGCTGATTGGTGGCTGCACATAGATGCCTCGTGTGATTAGCTCACCCATGTGCATTGATATTTCTTTTACAAAGGATATCTAAAGAATGAATAAAATTAGATAAAATAAGTAAACTGGAATGTTGCTTAAAATTGTATCCTCTATCTGAATAATGAATGAAAAATATTGGGTTTAATGTCCCTTTAAGTAAAGGGCAATTTTTCAACAAACCAATAATTTAAAAATAAATCCAATGAAAATGGCAGATTGTGATCTCATTGAGATGGAAAAGGGCTCATCTGCAGCTGTTAATTATAAAATTATAGATTGTGATCAGCCTTTCCTGATAAGCACATAGGTAGTAATTGATGGCTACTTGATTATGCTGTTCCTGATTGGCTCACCTGCGGAATCCTGCTCAGGAAAAGCAATGCACTGAAGCAGAACTTTAACCATTTTTGCAACCCATTTGCAGAAGTTAAACACAAAGTTATACATGAGTATTTATTTACTAACATGTTCTAACAATAGAAACACTGTACCATTTTACTAGAATATCTCTTAAAATATTTTTAACATTTGGTGACAGTTTTACTCCAGAAATTTTATTCTAAATCAATACAGCAGTTTTGAGCAATGGCTTCTAAAACAGAAGGGTGTTTATGAAATCAATATGCAATTACTAACACAAAAGGGATAGATAGGGGTGGGATGTGCTTTGTAAACATGGACAAATGCCAGACTATTTCTGTTGCATATTGCATTACACCTGAGAAATTGTGTGGTCATTCCTGAGCTGATTCATTTGTAGCAGGAGATGACAATGAGATCTCAGATCTTAGGAGACCCTCAGCAATTGTGCTATCATTTCCGAGTGTTTAAAAAAATAAACAAGCTGGTTAAAAAAAAAAAAAAAAAAAAAAAGCTTAATGCTGGAATTTATAAATATAGCACATATAATTATTAAGGGCTAGATTACAAGTGGAGTGCTAATTTATCATGCGCCCGAAAACTGGAAAATTCACCTGTTTGTGTGTGCGTGATAAATAACCAGCCATTACAAGTGGCTGGTTATTGCTACCGCAACTCATGGAGGCAGTTAGCACTCCGAAAATTAGCCAGAGGTCATACCTCTAGTTAATTTTCTAAATATCCCCTAATTGCCCCCAAAAATTGTAGTGTAGTGTAGTGTGCCCTTCAAAAAAAAAAAAGTAGCATCTGTGCAGTAGGTAGTTTTAAGGGGTTAAAAGTGGCGGGTGTGGGGTGTTAGAAAAAAACCACAATGCGGTCTATGGGAACTGTGTGTTCCCTGTAAATATATTTATATGCTTACATACATATATATTTACGTGTTAATATGTACATATATGTTTACACTTTGCAGCCCATCGCTATGAGACGTACCCTCTTCACTGCGCTAGTTCTCATGCCATGTCTGAAGGCATGAGAACGAGTATCCCATTGGAGCCTATGCTCTCATGAGCACAATGCTTCTGTGTAATGCGAATGCAAGGTCGTGTTCGCATTGCACCTAACTTGTAATACCAGTGCACATTTAGCAAAAGCGATATGTTGTGCTCCACTTGTAATCTGGCCCTAAATGGGCACTAAAGTCATCATTAAACTTTTTCAGATAAAGCATGCAATTAAAAAAAAAAATCCCATTAGCTTCCATTATCAAAATATGTACAATCTTTTTATACTGAGAATGTGCAAGAGTTCACAATATACACATATGTGCATTTTGTTGCTGACTGATTTCTGTTACATGATACAGGGGTCTGGGAAAAATTAAGTAACTTTGAAATGTATTTGCTGCAAACTGAGATTTTGAAACTTCACTCTCCCTATGAAATTATCTGTCTTAGGGCCTGATGATCAAAGATTCTCCTGCTTGTATAGAAATTGTAGTGCATACTTCACAGTTGCTGAACTGACTGAATGCTCAAAGAAAAAAGGTGGAACCCTCCAGTACATTGAGATCTTTCTCAATTCTTTATGTGAAGGAGGGGCAAGACTTTTTAATATAGCACTGCATGATGTGAGAGTTTTAGTACACTTATATTTTGTTCCTTGTATTTTATATTACTTTACACCTCAGATGGGTCCTTTGGGTATTCATACATTTAAGCTTTGCACTTTCTTTTTTATATTTTATTACAATTAGATTTAGATCCAGAAGAAAAAAGAAGAGGGTGCCTCATAGTGTATTACAGATTGAAAGGTGTGTGGACATATAGGTAGAAATATGCTCACCAGATGCTGTTGCACCGTACTTGACCCGGTGCTTGAATGCAGGCTAGCACCTTTTCAGCAGCTAGTACACTGTCGGCTGTTCCTGAGCTGAGGTCTGGTGGAAGTACCAGGAGTCCTGGATTTCTCGCCGACCAGAGCTGGATTCTTTGCACAATTAGATAGAAATAAAAGCTGAAACCAGGTCAGCATATAAAAACAACTTCCTGAGTAAGATAAATGCTGTAAATGCAGCAGAACTGTCATGTCATACAGTGCTATATTGCACTGGGCTTGTCTCTACTTTAAATACAGAAATGCAGGGAAAGCCTCTTGGAGAGTTATAGCGAAATCTACCTGTTATGAAATTCACAAGGGATCTTGCAGTGCTGGGGGATCATTTGGTATCATCTCACCTGAGCAGAGAGCTTTATATCATCAGGCCCTTAGAGAGCTTCATTACTTTCTTTGGAAGTCATCTGTAATCTCTATGAGACTTTGAGGTTCCTCCCTTTTTCTTAGAGTTTCCAGTGAGTTCAACCACTGTGAAGTCTGCAATATAATCTCTCTCCAAACTGTGGAGAACTTTTCATTATCGGGCCCTAAGTGTTATAGTATTGTCTTTTCTTTCTAATGGTAGTGAAAGTCCACAAGACCATACTCTTGAGAATTACATCATCTGGCCATGAGGAGGAGGCAAAGACACCCTACACCAGAGCTCTTAAATATCCTACTTCCTCCTCCCTCCCAGTAATTTGCCTTATCAAGGACAGGGTAAGGATAGAGGTGATCTGAATAATGAAACGAATGTTAACCCTCAATGAACAGTTCCTAGATGGGAGGATTAAAGAGAGTACTGCTAGTCCTGAGTCTGACTAATTCTATTTGTTAGAGTTTTGCACACAAGCAGGCCACGGGTATCGCTGGGTAATTCCTAAGCCTCCTCCTGTCTGGCCAGATGTATGTACTTTCTAGCAGTTCCTACAGTGTCGTCACAGTACAGGACATATCCTATCTGCCTAGGACTGCATTGAGGCTGCTTTTAGGTGCAGAGCATGGATATGGGATGTAATGTAATGTGGGTAAGTACCAGGGTTTTTTTTATCTCACATTGGGTGTATAGATGGAGTCTTAGTAAGTTTTTCTAGCCACCACGTTGCATCTGTGGAAGCTAAACCAATTTGACAGTTTTTTTTCAAAAGGTGTCAGTTTGTGCACAGGGTATATGTTTGTGCACAGGAAATACAACTTTAATTAGAAGACTGTCTGAGGAGCTTGTGGGTATTGTGGCTTCTCAGTTTTGCTTCTCAGAACTGTGGGATATTATTGGCTTCAGCTGGTAGCTTTATTTAATACCTTTGTGTATAGAGCTTCTTGCTCTATAAAATTTCCCACCACAGGAGAAGCGCTAGCATGTGTCCCGCCCCTTTGTTTCTCTCGGTATAGCCAGATCCGCAGAGCACTTGATACCGTTCTTGCTGGGCTCGTGTTAGAGGCCTCAGGAGGGGGTAAGACCTTATACCAGAGCACAAGGGGGGTGATTTACGTTATATAGGTTATATATTTTGCATGACTTATATAGTCAGAATTTTTTGGAGCTATAGTATAGCAAAACATTTTTAGTTTTCTGCCTTAGGGGAAATGTTATTGCCTCTTATAAGGTTATGTAAGGGGCTACTCAGCAGTGAGTTACTTTCTCCACATTTTCCCCCATTTGTTTTTGTAGGGAGCAGTATTTTCTCTTTCTGCCAGTTATGGAGCAATCTGAGCCTGCAGTCATCACTGAAATTTCATCTGAGGGAAATCCTTCAGACATTTTCCCAGTTAATCAATGAATACCGTGCAAAATGGTAGGGTCCCAGCTCCACGCCTTCTAATTAACATCCTCCTGTTTACATTACACAGGGTGGAGTGACTGAGTTTACTCCAGAAGTCAAATCCCAGTTACAGTCTGCAGTTACTGAGGTGATTGTGGCAATACCACCTGCAAGTAAGAGCAAGTTTAATAACATTTCTCCAGGATCTTCTTCCACGTGTAACAGTCCTGCTGGCCTTTCAGGATTCTGATGTAGACAAATCTTCTTCTGGTTCTGAGGTTAAGTTGTTATCAGATGAATCTTCTGCCGAGTCAGAAAAATAATCTGAGGATATTACTTTTAAGTTTAAGTTGGATCATCTGTGATCCTTACTTAAGGAGGTTCTAAAGACTCTTGGTGTTCAAGAAACTAGACAGGTTGAGGACAAACTTGTACAAAAATTACATCTTATTTTCAGATCCAAGACCCAGGACTCTTGAAACCTTACCTGTTCCATCCTTGGTTTCTGAAATCATTGTCAAGGAAAAGGATAAACCAAGAGTACCGTTCTCTCCTTTCCCAACGTTTAGGAAACTTTTTCCTGCAGCTGAGTCCAAATTGGAACTATGCGGCACTATTCCCAAGGTAGACGGTGCTATATCTACCTTGGGCAAGCAAATCACTATACCTTTGACAGTACTTCCTTTAAGGACCCAATGGACTGGAAGCTTAAGGGTTTCCTTAGGAGGGCTTTTTTACAAGGGGGGCTATTATTTCAGCCTGCCGTTGGTATTGCTGTGGTTGCAGGAGCCAGAGAATTCTGGTGTGACTCCTTTTTGGATCTGGTGTCAGTGGAATTGTCCTTAGAGGAGATTTAAGACCACATTCATTCTTTAAAGACAGCAAATTCATTCATTTGTGATGTGAGTGTTGAGATTTTTCACATTAATGCCAAAAATACAGCCTTAGCATTCTTGTCCAGATGTGCTCTCCAGCTTAAAGGGACAGTCTAGTATAAATTAAACTTTCATTATTCAGATAGGACTTAATTTTAATCAACTTTCCAATTTACTTTTATCATCAAATTTGCTTTTTTCTCTTAGTATTCTTAGTTTAAACTAAACATAGGTAGGCTCATATGCTAATTTCTAAGCCTTTGAGGGCAGCCTCTTATCACATGCTTTTTAAATCTCTTTTCAACACAAAGAGACAGAAAGTACACGTCGGCCATATAGATAACATTGTGTTCAAGCACAGGGGGTTATTTAAGATTTAGCACAAAACAATGCTAAATTTAAGACAATAGATAATAAACAGTCACAGTAATGTGATCAGGGGGCTGGAAGAAGGTTCCTAGATACAAGGTAATCACAGAGGTAAAAAGTATATTAATATAACTGTGTTGGTTATGCAAAACTGGGGAATGGGTAATAAAGGAATTATCTATCTTTTAAAACAATAACAATTCTATGGTAGGCTGTCCCTTTAAGTCATGTTTAGCTGACATGGTGTCCAAGTATAGACTGCTTTCTTTACCCTGTGTAAGAAACTATTTGGCCTGGATTTAATTATCTCTACAGTGACAGGTGGCAAATGTGCTTTTTGCCTTAGGACAAGAAGTCTAGGCCTAAGGGTAAAACAGGTGGCCATTTTCATTCTTTTCGCCAGAGTAAGAATCAAAGATCTTAATCTTCCCAGAAGAATGAATCAACCAAGTCTATAGACTTAATCCAATCGGGAGCATATCCAAGCAGCCCAAGAAATCTTTGTCTGACTTCAAGACCGCATGAAGATGTAGCCCCCGATCTGGATTTTTCTCTGGTTGGGCGCAGAATAAGCCATGTTCGAGAAGCAGGGGCTTTGGAGCTTTTTTCTCAGTGGTACATAATAGGATTCAGGTCTCTGCCTCCAAGGGGGAGCTATTTTCTCTCTCACATTTCCAGAAGGTCAGAAATGAGAATTTATTTTCTTTAGTGTGTAAAAGATTTGGAGGGCATGAGCGTAATTGTCCAAGTTCCATTGGTAGATCGGGAAAGAGGGTTCTAGTCAAACCTTTTCATTGTGCCAAAAAAGAGGGGACCTTCAGACCCATCTTAGATCTAAAGACTCTGAACAAGTTTTTAAGAGTTCCATCTTTCAAGATGGAAACCATCATCTAGTTTTTTCTGTTTCCACCGATTGTTCTCAACAGCGCGTCTCAAACAGAACAAGGTTTCTGCTATTCTCATAGTGCCAGTGGGGTATCCAGTGCTCCTCTGTGGTGGCTACCATAGAGGCCGGATCTGCTAGCTCAAGGGCCTTTCTTTTATCAAAACCTTTCAGCCTAACTGCTTGGTGTTTGAACGGCTGATTTTTTTTTCTCAGAAGGGTTTCTGTGAGTCCGTGATTGAAACCCTGATTCAGGCTCATAAGCCTGTTACCAGAGGGATCTATCAAAGTTTGTAAAGTTTATTTGTCTTGATGCTCTGATCGAGGTTGCTCCTGGCATTCTGTGAAAATTCTGCAGTTTCTTCAGGAGGGCTTGGACAAAGGTTTGTCTGCCAGTTGTATTAAAGGTCAGATTTTAGCTCTTACTGTTATGTTACAAAGAAATTAGCTCTTTTATGAGATTTTCAGTCCTTTGTAAAGCTTTAGAGAGAATTAGACCTATGATCAAGCCTTTGCACCTCCATGGAACCTTAATTTGGGTCTTAGAGTTTTGCAACATTCTTTATTTGAACCCATGCATTCCTTGGACATTTTATTTTGAAAGGTGTTGTTTTTGCTGGCTATATCTTCTCTTAGAAGAGTTTTGGAGTTATCTGCTCTATCTTGTGATCCGCCTTATTTGGTGTTCCATCAGGATAAGGCTCTTTTGCAAACTAGGTCCAGTTTTTTTTACCAAATGTGGTTTCAACGGGACACATTAATCAAGAAAGAAATTATTGTTCTGTCATTATTTCCTAATCTTACTTTTTCTAAAGAGCATCTATTGCATCATTTGGATGTTGTCAGGGCTTTGAAATTTTATGTACAAGGGACGAAGGATTTTTGTCAGTCTTCCGGTCTGTTCATTCTATTTTCTGGTAAACGTAAGGGCCAGAAAGCTACTGCAGTGTCTTAGGCTGCTTGGTTAAGGGGTTTGATCCACAAGGCTTACTTGGAGGCGGGTCAACAACAACCTGCCAGAATTATTGCTCACTCCACTCGTTCTGTTTCTACCTCCTGGGTCTTCAAGATTGAGGTTTCTGTAGAAAAAATATGCAGAGCTGCTGTCACGCCGCGCCGCTCTAGCCGTTGCTAGAGGCATGACGTCTCCTTGCTTCTCCTTCCCTGCTCGTTGCCAGGTCCAGATACGTGCGGCGCTGACGTCATCGTCGCACGCTCTTGATGCCAGTCAGACCTTTGTGGTGCGAATTCTGTGCCTATGTAAGTTTCTCTACAACGATCTGTTATTTCCCAAATATAGGTGTTACTTTGTGTGCTTCTGGGTGTGACAGATCGTTGTATTAATTTGCCTATTTGTGTATGATCCCTGCCTGTCTGACTACTCTGCCAGCTATACCCGTTAATTACTGGATTGATATACTGCTGCTGAACCCTGCCTGTCTGACTACACTGCTTATTAACCCCTGTTGTTCTGAATTGCCTCTTTGTTGCTGAACCCTGCCTGCCTGACCATTCTAGTGGTGTGCCCTTGGACTGCTTTACTGTTGCCAAATCTTGCCTGCCTGACCATTCTAGTGGTGTGCCCTTGGACTGCTTTATTGTTGCCAAATCCTGCTTGCCTGACCATTCTAGTGGAGTGCCCTTGGACTGCTTTGCTGTTGCCACACCCTGCCTGCCTGACTATTCTAGTGGTTTGTCCTTGGACTGCTCTGCTGTTGCGGCTGAGGACTGTCCTGCCTGTGGTGAGTGCCGCCTTCCTCATCTTACTATCTCTCTCTGCTCTGGGATATTCCCTATCATTCTGGCTTGACGCCGGGATAACAAGACTACTGGCCAAGTTCGGTCTGATAGAGGAGTATCCCACGAGCATTACAGCTGCAACCTGGTCTTCTTTGCTTACCTTTACAAAGTTTTATCATTTGAAGTTTTTGCCTTGGCAGATGCTGCATTTGGCAGGATGGTTCTTCTGGCAGTGGTTTCTGGTAAATAGATGCCTGTCTTTCCTTTTTTCCCATCCAAATTTTTTTGTGGACTCCACAGCTTGGTTATTGGTTCCCAAGATTAAGGTCTTGTGGACTCCCACTACCATTTGAAAGATAACAAAATGTATTCTTACCTGATAAATGTATTTCTTTCTTAGTAGTGAGAGTCCATGAACCCGCCCATTTTTTTCTAGTGGGGGCAATCTTAGTTTGCACCTCATTACCCTAGAAATCTTTCTTATTTTTCTTTCTATCCTCAGCTCTATGTACTACTGGGAAGGATGGGAAAGTAGGAGAGATATTTAAGAGCTCTGGTGTAGGGTGTCTTTGCCTCCCTCTAGTGGCCAGGTGATGTAATTCCCAAGAGTAAGATGTTGTGGACTCTCACTACCAAGAAATATTTAAGAGCTCTGGTGTAGGGCGTCTTTGCCTCCCTCTGGTGGCCAGGTGATGTAATTCCCAAGAGTAAGGTCTTGTGGACTCTCACTACCAGGGAAATAAATTAATTTATCAGGAATAAAGTTTGTTTTTATAAAGTATTTGTTATGCAATTCTACTGTATTTTATTGTCCTTTAAAGTATTACAGCAAATGATATATATATATATATATATATATATATATATATGTTCCAATCAATCTGTGTAGTATTTACCATTTATACAGACTGAAATACACAAATTGTGATCTTAACTACCCCATTATCCAGATGTTATCTAGAGTTAGTTTCTTCAATTCTGGTTCTTAGGATCCATTTAAGGATATGAAACCACTTCCTTTAAAAATGTGGTTATCTAACGTTTTATCAACCAAGGTTGTCCTGAAAATTTAGCCTGTTAGTGGGTCCTTTAAAAGCAGATGAAACTCAAAATTAAACTTGATTCAGAGAGAGTATACAATTTTGAAAATAAAACAAAATACTTTCTAATTTCTGGTATCAAATTTACTTTGTTTTTTTCTTGGTATCCTTTGCAGAAGAGCATGCCTAGGTAGGCTCAGGAGCAATGTCTCTGGAAAACTATAGGACAGTAGTTTTACAACAATGTTTGTAAGAATGTTATACATTGTAGAAAACACTGCTGCAATATTGTGTTGAACAGTGTATAACATTATTACAAAAATGTATTCACCACTGCTGCCATATAGTATAACAGTCACGTAACCCTCCTCAAGCCTACTTAACCCCTTAATCACCAGTGGCGTACCCTGTACGTCACTGGTCTTTCTATGGGGATTGTTTTCTCAATACCGCCAGAGTTTCATGTTCTTTTAAAGGGACAGTCTAGTCTAAAATAAACTTTCATGATTCAGATAGAGAATGTAATTTTAAATAATTTTCAAATTTACTTTTATCACTAAATTTGCTTTGTTCTCTTGGTAGTCTTAGTTGAAAGCTAAACCTAGGAGGTTCATATGCTAATTTCTAAGCCCTTGAAGGCCGCCTCTTCTCTTAAAAGGAGATTTTGACAGTTTCTCACTACTAGAGGGTGTTAGTTCATGTGTGTCATATAGATAACACTGTGCTCACCCACATGGAGTTCAGATGAACCAGCTCTGATTGGCTAAAATGCATGTCTGTCAAAAGAACTGAAATAAGGGGGCAGTTTGCAGAGGCTTAGATACAAGGTAATCACAGAGGTAAAAAGTATATTAATATAACAGCGTTGGTTATGGGAATGGGTAATAAAGGGATTATCTATCTTTTTAAACAATAAAAATTCTGGTGTAGACTGTCCCATTAAGAATGGAATTGAAGAACCCTGATCTAGATTATATTGTATTCTATATACATGCCTTACACAATTCAGTTTTTTATGGTATCATATTTGATTTCATTTTGCCCCCTAAACAAATTTAGAAGTCTTCATAAACCTGAGTGTCAAAAAGGTATTTTCTAAACATAGGAGCCTCTTAGTACACTAAGTAGCCAGTCATAAATTATTGAAAGAGCGAGCAGAATTTGAAAAATTAGGAGACTGAACATAAATTTTAGAATCCATGGCTCCCAGACTTTTTCAGGCCCTATCATCAACCCTTAAAAGGGACCGTCAATACAAATTGTTTTATTGTTTAAAAAGATAGATAATGGGGCCTATCTATCAAGCTCCGTATGGATCCGTATGAATACGATCGGGTTGATTGACACCCCCTGCTAGTGGCCGATTGGCTGCGAATCTGTAGGGGGCGGCGTTGCACCAGCAGTTCACAAGAGCTGCTGGTGCAATGCTGAATGCGAAGAGCGTTTTCAGCGAGGTCTGTCGGACATGATCCGCAATGTCGGATCATGTCCGACAGGCCTTTCATAAATAGGCCCCAATGCCTTTACTACCCATTCCCCAGCTTTGCACAAAAAAACATGTTTATATAAATATACTTTATAACCTGTAAGCCTCTAAATTTCTGTTTGTTTCTAAGTCACTAAAGACAGCCCCTTGATCACATGTTTTGTATTAGCTTTAACAACAGGGGACTGCTAGTTCATGTGAGCCATATAGATAACATTGAGCTCACGCCTGTGAATTCTAACAACACAGCACTAATTGACTTAAATGCAAGTCAATAGATAAAGTAATGTGATCAGGAGGCTTTCAGAAGAGGCTTATATATAAGGTAATCACAGAGGTAAAAGGTATATTAATATAACCATGTTTTCTGTGCAAGACTGGGGAATGGGTAATAAAGGGATTATCTATCTTTTTAAACAATAAAAAACATTGCGTTGACTGTCACTTTAAATTCTTTGTATTGAAACGAGAAACAGAACCAATATTTTTGGTTGATTCTTTGACTTCAAGAACAAATAACTTAGTGACAATTATTAATTTATTTTGAAAAAAAGAATCTTACTGTATTATGGCTTTTGAGCTTCTTCATTGAGTAATTCATCAACAACATCACGATAAATCTCTAGCTGCTGTGAGTCCAGTCGTAGCTCGATCTCAAGTGGAGCCCTTTGCTGGGAAAGAATGGAAACAAATACCCTGATTTATTGTACATAAATGAAGAACATGCTACATAAATCCAAAGAAAAATGAGGCAGATGTAAGGGGAGGAAAATGTGCATTTAATTAGGAAAGGTTAAGGGCCAGTAAACACCTTGTAATTACAAGATCTTTCTGCTATTGTGCAATAAATTAACATATTGGGTGAGTGTGAAAATGTCTTTAATAAATTTACATTTTATTTGATGCAGTTGCTTTTTAATAGCCAAATTCCACCTACCATTTGTCTTATTTAGGGGCAGCCAATTCAGACTTGTTAGTAGACACAACTAGCCACAGTCATTTTGTTAGCAATCTTTCAATTAATTTGTAGTTTGTAGTCTTGTTTGAGTTAAATTACAGGAAAAGGGAGCAAATTAATAATGAAAGTATATTGCAAAATTGTTTTACTTTTCAAATTTTTATTTTACGATAAAGGGGCTTACTGTCCCTTTAAGTACATCATAAGAGATAAAAGCTAAGTGAGGAAAAGCATTATAGGGTAACCCTTCATTTAAAACCATACTTAGCTTACAATGTAAAAGCAAAATTCAAAAAAATATGCAGAGTAGATACGGAATTTTATTATATCATATAAATGTTCCTAAATTGGCATAAAAAATGTATAAACGTTTTATATTTGTAGAAAACAATTTGAGATGTTGTATCTTACCATGAAGAAGTAAACTTTTAGGGCTCCATTAATTATTCGGCAGATGAGGTTCGCTGTCATTAACCTTGTCTGCCGAGCCTCGCAGCGAATGGGCAGCAGTATGCTACCTGCGTTTAACATTGCACAATACGCTGATTGTGCTATGCTGCATCCTGTGTGCAGCCAATAGGGCGCAAGAGGAGGCTGTCAATCATCTCAATAAGATCAGGAGGATTGCAATCCGCCACCTAAAGTGTCTTGGAGAGGTTAAGTAGCAGCAGTCATTATTTTTTTCATGTTGGGCAACCTTAAAGTAGTTTTAATCATTTATATGATTAAAGCCTCAATTCTAGTATCTAGTACAAAAACCGGGATTGGCTGTTATTTATTTACTTTATTAAAATTATCACAATATTATCAGTCAAACACAACCGAGCTTGATAACTCTCACGGTCTCCATTGCCCTACAACAGTACCATAAATGATCACTAACGGCTGTTGATCACAAAAAATGAATTGATAAACAAAAAATACAACTGCTCCTTAAAGGGACATGAAACCCAAAATTTTTCTTTCATGATTCAGATAGAGAATACAATTTTAAACAACTTTCCAGTTTACATGTATTATCAAATTTGCTTCATTCTCTTGGTATCATTTGTTGAAGGAGCAACAATGCACTTTTGGTTTCTAACTGAACACATGGGTGAGCAAATGACAATCGGTATATATACGCAGCCACAAATCAGCAGCTAGAACCTAGGTTCTTTGCTGCTCCTGAGCTTTCCTAGATAAACCTTTCAGCAATGGATAACAAGAGAAGGAAGCAAACAAAATAATAGAAGTAAATTGGAAAGTTGTTTAAAATGTACAGTATACTCCGTCTATATCATGAATGTCTAATTATGACTTTACTGTCCCTTTAAGCTGCCCAGCCGCATTCACCAACTGACACGGCCACTCATCCTCATTCTGCTGGTCTAGCATTATCTCCTCTTCTGAGAGTTTCCTCTCTGCATGTTACAACGATCAATATCAATGTTTTCGTCTTGTTTTTGCATTTAAATGATGTTAATGACATGCTCAGTATAGTTTTTATTTGCCACAATTCAATTGTCATCAGAAAGGGCCCTTGTTGTTGGCATAGACAGCACCATCTTGTTTTTTGGGTCTAAACAATTGCAGGTTGGTGAAGGATATCATTGTCATTTATCTGATGTGTGTTATTGGTCGGTCTGTTGAAGTCACTGTGGCTGTCGGCATTTAACATTTAACATTGCACAAGCAGTTCACCAGAACTGATTGTGCATTGCCGCTCCCTGCAGATTTGCGGTCAATCGGCCGCTAGCAGGGGCTGTCAATCAGCCTGAACGTATAGGATCGGGCGGATTGCAGACCGCAGCCTCAGAGGAAGCAGACCAATTATGAAGCAGCAGTCTTTAGACTGCTGCTTCAAAACTGCTGTTAACGGCGAGCCTGAAGACTTGCAGGGAAACAGGGGCATCAACCTTTTTATATCTGATTCAATATTTTTTTCAAGAATGGTGTTGTATTGTGGTTGTTTCAATGCAAAAAAAAAAAAAAAAGGCGTATCAGGAGCCGAAAAACACAAATGATTATATCAGAATTGACCCCTTCATTAGTAGATACAGATACTAAAAGAATTTAGTTTAGCTAGTCTTTTTTTTTTACAACATTATTTAAACTTAGTGACATAATTATGTTTATTGTACAAAATAGAGAACCTCGATCTGGGATAATAAAAAATAATCATATGCCACTCTAAGTGGAGATCGATTGAACAAGCCTCACCATATTAGTCTACGAGATTTAATATGGACCCCACCGCATTGTCGTAGGGAGTTGGATTTAATTAATACAGTTGTCTCTGAATGCCTTGACTTTTGGGACAAGGTTAGACACCATCCTCATATTGCCCCTCACCCTTCCCCTATCACCTCTATAACGGGTCTTCTTTCTGGACTCCAAGATACCCATCCCAATAAATGGTTACAAATTGGGGTTAATCGGGTGTCGGACCTGTGGTCCGCAACTTCTCTGGACTCCTTAAAGTTACTTCCCCAAATAAGTGGGGATTCCCAAATTCCTCCCTTCTTGCCTTTTGAGTTTCATAGGATTAAGAGTTTTTTGAACAGCTGGGGATTCAAACTGAACCTTGCTCGCCCATTGACCCTTTGGGAGAGCATTTGGGAACAGGGCTCCAGATTACACAGGCCCCTTTCTCTCCATTATATGATTTTGGGATTTTCTGAAACACCAGCCCATTTGGCACGCTGGGAGATTTCTCTAGGTGTGCGGGTCCCTCCTGATGTATGGGAGCACGCTTTCTCTTTGACTCAGAAGGCTATACACTGTACAACGCTTTACGAGGTGTACTTCAAACATTTATCCCATTGGTACTATTTGCCTACTAGACTAGCGAAGATGTACCCGAGTGCGTCTCCTGAGTGTTAGAGGAAATGTGGCCATAGAGGCAC